>NW_027476098.1:757500-762500 GCF_051020955.1 Megalopta genalis
CAACAAGAACAACAACAACAAGAACCACTAGAACAACAACAACAAGAACAAGAACAACAAGAGCAACAAGAGCAACAAGAGCAACAAGAGCAACAAGAGCAACAAGAGCAACAAGAGCAACAAGAGCAACAAGAGCAACAAGAGCAACAAGAGCAACAAGAACAACAAGAACAACAAGAACAACAAGAACAACAAGAACAACAAGAACGACAAGAACGACAAGAACAACAAGAACAACAACAACAAGAACGACAAGAACAACAAGAACAACAACAACAAGAACGACAAGAACAACATCAACAAGGACAACAAAAACAACAACAACATGAACAACAAGAACAACAACAACAAGAACAACAAGAAGAACAACAAGAACAACAAGAACAACAAGAACAACAAGAACAACAAGAACAACAAGAGCAACAAGAACAACAAGAACAACAACAACATGAACAACAAGAACATCAACAACCAGAACAACCAGAACAACAAGAACAACAAGAACAACAAGAACAACAAGAACAACAAGAACAACAAGAACAACAAGAACGACAAGAACGACAAGAACGACAAGAACAACAAGAACAACAACAACATTAACGACAAGAACAACATCAACAACATCAACAAGGACAGCAAAAACAACAACAACATGAACAACAAGAACAACAAGAACAACAACAACAAGAACAACAAAAACAACAACAACATGAACAACAAGAACAACAAGAACAACAAGAACAACAAGAACAACAAGAACAACAAGAACAACAAGAACAACAAGAACAACAAGAACAACAAGAACAACAAGAACAACAAGAACAACAAGAACAACAAGAACAACAAGAACAACAAGAACAACAAGAACAACAAGAACAACAAGAACAACAAGAACAACAAGAACAACAAGAACGACAAGAACGACAAGAACGACAAGAACGACAAGAACGACAAGAACGACAAGAACGACAAGAACGACAAGAACGACAAGAACAACAAGAACAACAAGAACAACAAGAACAACAAGAGCAACAAGAACAACAAGAACAACAAGAACAACAAGAACAACAAGTTACAACAAGAACAACAAGAACAACAAGAACAACAAGAACAACAAGAACAACAAGAACAACAAGAACAACAAGAACAACAAGAACAACAAGAACAACAAGAACAACAAGAACAACAAGAACAACAAGAACAACAAGAACAACAAGAACAACAAGTACAACAAGAACAACAAGAACAACAAGTACAACAAGAACAACAAGAACAACAAGAACAACAAGAACGGGAAGAACAACAAGAACGACAAAAACAACAACATGAACAACAAGAATAACAAGAACAACAACAACAAGAACCACTAGAACAACAACAACAAGAACAACAAGAGCAACAAGAACAACAAGAACAACAAGAACAACAACAACAACAAGAACAACAAGAACAACAACAACATGAACAACAAGAACATCAACAACCAGTACAACAAGAACATCAAGAACAACAAGAACAACAAGAACAACAAGAACAACAAGAACAACAAGAGCAACAAGTACAACAAGAGCAACAAGAGCAACAAGAGCAACAAGAACAACAAGAACAACAAGAACAACCAGAACAACAAGAACAACAAGAACGACAAGAACGACAAGAACGGGAAGAACAACAAGAACAACAACAACAAGAACGACAAAAACAACATGAACAACAAGAATAACAAGAACAACAACAACAAGAACCACTAGAACAACAACAACAAGAACAACAAGAGCAACAAGAACAACAAGAACAACAAGAACAACAAGAACAACAAGAACAACAACAACATGAACAACAAGAACATCAACAACCAGTACAACAAGAACATCAAGAACAACAAGAACAACAAGAACAACAAGAACAACAAGAACAACAAGAGCAACAAGTACAACAAGAGCAACAAGAGCAACAAGAGCAACAAGAACAATAAGAACAACAAGATCAGCAACAACAACAAGATCAACAACAACAACAAGAACAACAAGAACAACAAGAACATCGAGATCATCAAGATCAACACGAACAACAAGAACGACAAGAACAACAAGAACAACAAGAACAACAAGAACAACAAGAACAACAAGAACAACAAGAACAACAAGAACAACAAGAACAACAAGAACAACAAGAACAACAGGAACAACAGGAACAACAGGAACAACGAGAACAACGAGAACAACAAGAACAACGAGAACAACGAGAACAACGAGAACAACGAGAACAACAAGAACAACAAGAACAACAAGAACAACAGGAACAACAAGAACAACAAGAACAACAAGAACAACAAGAACAACAAGATCAACAACAAAAAGAAGTACAACAAGAACATCAAGAACAACAAGAACAACAAGAACATCAAGAACATCAAGAACAACAACAACAACAAGAACAACAAGAACATCAACAAGAAGAACTGGAACAACAAGAACAACAAGAACAACAAGAACAACAAGAACAACAAGAACAACAAGAACAACAAAAACAACAAAAACAACAAGAACAACAAGAACAACAAGAACAACAAGAACAACAAGAACAACAAGAAGAACAACAAGAACAACAAGAACAACAAGAACAACAAGAACAACAAGAACAACAAGAACAACAAGAACAACAAGAACAGCAAGAACAACAAGAACAACAAGAACAACAAGAACAACAAGAACAACAAGAACAACAAGAACAACAAGAACAACAAGAACAACGAGAACAACGAGAACAACGAGAACAACGAGAACATCGAGAACAACGAGAACATCGAGAACAACGAGAACAACGAGAACAACGAGAACAACGAGAACAACGAGAACAACGAGAACAACGAGAACAACGAGAACAACGAGAACAACGAGAACAACGAGAACAACGAGAACAACAAGAACAACAAGAACAACAAGAACAACAAGAACAACAAGAACAACAAGAACAACGAGAACAACGAGAACAACAAGAACGACAAGAACGACAAGAACAACAAGAACAACAACAACAAGAACGACAAGAACAACATCAACAAGGACAACAAAAACAACAACAACATGAACAACAAGAACAACAACAACAACAAGAACAACAAGAACAACAAGAACAACAAGAACAACAAGAACAACAAGAACAACAAGATCAACAACAAAAAGAAGTACAACAAGAACATCAAGAACAACAAGAACAACAAGAACATCAAGAACATCAAGAACAACAACAACAACAAGAACAACAAGAACATCAACAAGAAGAACAAGAACAACAAGAACAACAAGAACAACAAGAACAACAAGAACAACAAGAACAACAAGAACAACAAGAACAACAAGAACAACAAGAACAACAAGAACAACAAGAACAACAAGAACAACAAGAACAACAAGAACAACAAGAACAACGAGAACAACGAGAACAACGAGAACAACGAGAACAACGAGAACAACAAGAACAACAAGAACAACAAGAACAACAAGAACAAGAAGAACAGCAAGAACAACAACAACAAGAATAACAAAAACAACAACATGAACAACAAGAACAACAAGAACAACAAGAACAACAAGAACAACAAGAACAACCAGAACAACAAGAGCAACAAGAACAACAAGAACAACAAGAACAACAAGAACAACAAGAACAACAAGAACAACAAGAACAACAAGAACAACAAGAACAACAAGAACAACAAGAACAACAAGAACAACAAGAACAACAACAACATTAACGACAAGAACAACATCAACAAGGACAGCAAAAACAACAACAACATGAACAACAAGAACAACAAGAACAACAACAACAAGAACAACTAGAACAACAACAACCAGAACAACAAGAACAACAACAACAACAAAAACAGGAACAACAACAACAACAAGAACAACAACAAGAACAACAAGAACAACAACAACAAGATCAACAAGAACAAGAAGGACAACAAGAACAACAAGAACAACAACAGCATGAACAACAAGAACATCAACAACCAGAACAACAAGAACAACAAGAACAACAAGAACAACAAGAACATCAAGATCAACAAGAGCAACAAGAACAACAAGAACAACAAGAACAACAAGAACAACAAGAACAACAAGAACAACAAGAACAACAAGAACAACAAGAACGACAAGAACGACAAGAACAACAAGAACAACAACAACAAGAACGACAAGAACAACATCAACAAGGACAACAAAAACAACAACAACATGAACAACAAGAACATCAACAACCAGAACAACCAGAACAACAAGAACAACAAGAACAACAAGAACAACAAGAACAACAAGAACAACAAGAACAACAAGAACGACAAGAACGACAAGAACGACAAGAACAACAAGAACAACAAGAACAACAAGAACAACAAGAACAACAAGAACGACAAGAACGACAAGAACGACAAAAACGACAAAAACGACAAAAACGACAAGAACGACAAGAACAACAAGAACAACAAGAACAACAAGAACAACAAGAACAACAAGAACAACAAGAACAACAAGAACAACAAGAACAACAAGAACAACAAGAACAACATGAACAACAAGAACAACAAGAACAACAAGAACAACAAGAACAACAAGAACAACAAGAACAACAAGAACAACAAGAACAACAAGAACAACAAGAACAACAGGAACAACAGGAACAACAAGAACAACAAGAACAACAAGTACAACAAGAACAACAAGAACAACAAGTACAACAAGAACAACAAGAACAACAAGAACAACAAGAACGGGAAGAACAACAAGAACGACAAAAACAACAACATGAACAACAAGAATAACAAGAACAACAACAACAAGAACCACTAGAACAACAACAACAAGAACAACAAGAGCAACAAGAACAACAAGAACAACAAGAACAACAACAACAACAAGAACAACAAGAACAACAACAACATGAACAACAAGAACATCAACAACCAGTACAACAAGAACATCAAGAACAACAAG
>NW_027476098.1:767500-797500 GCF_051020955.1 Megalopta genalis
GAACAACAAGAACAACAAGAACAACAAGAACGACAAGAACGACAAGAACAACAAGAACAACAACAACAAGAACGACAAGAACAACATCAACAAGGACAACAAAAACAACAACAACATGAACAACAAGAACAACAAGAACAAGAACGACAAGAACAACAACAACATGAACAACAAGAACAACAAGAACAACAAGAACAACAAGAACAAGAACAACTAGAACAACAATAACAAGCACAACAACAACAACAAAAACAGGAACAACAACAACAACAAGAACAACAAGTACAACAACAACAAGAACAACAAGAAGAACAACAAGAACAACAAGAACAACAAGAACAACAAGAACAACAAGAACAACAAGAACAACAAGATCAACAAGAACAACAAGAACAACAAGAACAACAAGAACAACAAGAACAACAAGAACAACAAGAACAACAACAACATGAACAACAAGAACAACAAGAACAACAAGAACAACAAGAACAACAAGAACAACAAGAACAACAAGAACAACAAGAACGACAAGAACGACAAGAACGACAAGAACAACAAGAACAACAAGAACAACAAGAACAACAAGAACAACAAGAACAACAAGAACAACAAGAACAACAAGAACAACAAGAACAACAAGAACAACAAAAACAACAACAACATGAACAACAAGAACAACAAGAACAACAAGAACAACAAGAACAACAAGAACAACAAGAACAACAAGAACAACAAGAACAACAAGAACAACAAGAACAACAAGAACAACAAGAACAACAAGAACAACAAGAACAACAAGAACAACAAGAACAACAAGAACAACAAGAACGACAAGAACGACAAGAACGACAAGAACGACAAGAACGACAAGAACGACAAGAACGACAAGAACGACAAGAACGACAAGAACGACAAGAACGACAAGAACGACAAGAACGACAAGAACAACAAGAACAACAAGAACAACAAGAACAACAAGAACAACAAGAACAACAAGAACAACAAGAACAACAAGAACAACAAGAACAACAAGAACAACAAGAACAACATGAACAACTAGAACAACTAGAACAACAAGAACAACAAGAACAACAAGAACAACAAGAACAACAATAACAACAAGAACAACAAGAACAACAAGAACAACAGGAACAACAAGAACAACAAGAACAACAAGTACAACAAGAACAACAAGAACAACAAGTACAACAAGAACAACAAGAACAACAAGAACAACAAGAACGGGAAGAACAACAAGAACGACAAAAACAACAACATGAACAACAAGAATAACAAGAACAACAACAACAAGAACCACTAGAACAACATCAACAAGAACAACAAGAGCAACAAGAACAACAAGAACAACAAGAACAACAACAACAACAAGAACAACAAGAACAACAACATGAACAACAAGAACATCAACAACCAGTACAACAAGAACATCAAGAACAACAAGAACAACAAGAACAACAAGAACAACAAGAACAACAAGAGCAACAAGTACAACAAGAGCAACAAGAGCAACAAGAGCAACAAGAACAACAAGAACAACAAGTACAACAAGAACAACAAGAACAACAAGAACAACAAGAACAACAAGAACGACAAGAACGACAAGAACGGGAAGAACAACAAGAACGACAAAAACAACAACATGAACAACAAGAATAACAAGAACAACAACAACAAGAACCACTAGAACAACAACAACAAGAACAACAAGAGCAACAAGAACAACAAGAACAACAAGAACAACAAGAACAACAAGAACAACAAGAACAACAACAACAACAACAACAACAACATGAACAACAAGAACATCAACAACCAGTACAACAAGAACATCAAGAACAACAAGAACAACAAGAACAACAAGAACAACAAGAGCAACAAGTACAACAAGAGCAACAAGAGCAACAAGAGCAACAAGAACAATAAGAACAACAAGATCAGCAACAACAACAAGATCAACAACAACAACAAGAACAACAAGAACAACAAGAACATCAAGAACATCAAGAACAACACGAACAACAAGAACGACAAGAACAACAAGAACAACAAGAACAACAAGAACAACAAGAACAACAAGAACAACAAGAACAACAAGAACAACAAGAACAACAAGAACAACGAGAACAACAGGAACAACGAGAACAACGAGAACAACGAGAACAACGAGAACAACGAGAACAACGAGAACAACGAGAACAACGAGAACAACGAGAACAACGAGAACAACGAGAACAACGAGAACAACGAGAACAACGAGAACAACGAGAACAACGAGAACAACGAGAACAACGAGAACAACGAGAACAACGAGAACAACGAGAACAACGAGAACAACGAGAACAACGAGAACAACGAGAACAACGAGAACAACGAGAACAACGAGAACAACGAGAACAACGAGAACAACGAGAACAACGAGAACAACGAGAACAACAAGAACAACAAGAAGAACAAGAACAACAAGAACAACAAGAACAACAAGAACAACAAGAACAACAAGAACAAGAACAGCAAGGACAACAACAACAAGAACTACATGAACAACAACAACAACAACAACAAGAACAACAACAACAACAAAAACAGGAACAACATGAACAACAAGAACAACAACAACAAGAACCACTAGAACAACAGCAACAAGAACAACAAGTACGACAAGAACAACAAAAACAACAAGAACAACAAGAACAACAAGAACAACAAGAACAACAAGAACAACAAGAACAACAAGAACAACAAGAACAACAAGAACAACAAGAACAACAAGAACAACAAGAACAACAAGAACAACAAGAACAACAAGAACAACAAGAACAACAAGAACAACAAGAACAACAAGAACAACAAGAACAACAAGAACAACAAGAACAACAAGAACAACAAGAACAACAAGAACAACAAGAACAACAAGAACAACAAGAACAACAAGAACAACAAGAACAACAAGAACAACAAGAACAACAAGAACAACAAGAACAACAAGAACAACAAGAACAACAAGAACAACAAGAACAACAAGAACAACAAGAACAACAAGAACAACAAGAACAACAAGAACAACAAGAACAACGAGAACAACAAGAACAACGAGAACAACGAGAACAACGAGAACAACGAGAACAACGAGAACAACGAGAACAACGAGAACAACGAGAACAACGAGAACAACGAGAACAACGAGAACAACGAGAACAACAGGAACAACAGGAACAACGAGAACAACGAGAACAACGAGAACAACGAGAACAACGAGAACAACGAGAACAACGAGAACAACGAGAACAACGAGAACAACGAGAACAACGAGAACAACGAGAACAACGAGAACAACGAGAACAACGAGAACAACGAGAACAACGAGAACAACGAGAACAACGAGAACAACGAGAACAACGAGAACAACGAGAACAACGAGAACAACGAGAACAACGAGAACAACGAGAACAACGAGAACAACGAGAACAACGAGAACAACGAGATCAACGAGAACAACGAGAACAACGAGAACAACGAGAACAACGAGAACAACGAGAACAACGAGAACAACGAGAACAACGAGAACAACGAGAACAACGAGAACAACGAGAACAACGAGAACAACGAGAACAACGAGAACAACGAGAACAACAGGAACAACAGGAACAACGGGAACAACGAGAACAACGAGAACAACGAGAACAACGAGAACAACGAGAACAACGAGAACAACGAGAACAACGAGAACAACGAGAACAACGAGAACAACGAGAACAACGAGAACAACGAGAACAACGAGAACAACGAGAACAACGAGAACAACGAGAACAACGAGAACAACGAGAACAACGAGAACAACGAGAACAACGAGAACAACGAGAACAACGAGAACAACGAGAACAACGAGAACAACGAGAACAACGAGAACAACGAGAACAACGAGAACAACGAGAACAACGAGAACAACGAGAACAACGAGAACAACGAGAACAACGAGAACAACGAGAACAACGAGAACAACGAGAACAACGAGAACAACGAGAACAACGAGAACAACGAGAACAACGAGAACAACGAGAACAACGAGAACAACGAGAACAACGAGAACAACGAGAACAACGAGAACAACGAGAACAACGAGAACAACGAGAACAACGAGAACAACGAGAACAACGAGAACAACGAGAACAACGAGTACAACGAGAACAACGAGAACAACGATAACAACAAGAACAACAAGAACGACAAGAACAACAAGAACAACAACAACATTAACGACAAGAACAACATCAACAAGGACAGCAAAAACAACAACAACATGAACAACAAGAACAACAAGAACAACAACAACAAGAACAACAAAAACAACAACAACATGAACAACAAGAACAACAAGAACAAGAACAACTAGAACAACAACAACCAGAACAACAAGAACAACAACAACAACAAAAACAGGAACAACAACAACAACAAGAACAACAACAAGAACAACAAGAACAACAACAACAAGAACAACAAGAACAAGAAGAACAACAAGAACGACAAGAACAACAACAGCATGAACAACAAGAACATCAACAACCAGAACAACAAGAACAACAAGAACAACAAGAACATCAAGATCAACAAGAACAACAAGAACAACAAGAACAACAAGAACAACAAGAACAACAAGAACAACAAGAACAACAAGAACAACAAGAACAACAAGAACAACAAGAACAACAAGAACAACAAGAACAACAAGAACAACAAGAACAACAAGAACAACAAGAACAACAAGAACAACAAGAACAACAAGAACAACAAGAACAGCAAGAACAACAACAACAAGAATAACAAAAACAACAACATGAACAACAAGAACAACAAGAACAACAACAACAACAAGAACAACAAGAGCAACAAGAGCAACAAGAGCAACAAGAGCAACAAGAGCAACAAGAGCAACAAGAGCAACAAGAGCAACAAGAGCAACAAGAGCAACAAGAGCAACAAGAGCAACAAGAGCAACAAGAGCAACAAGAGCAACAAGAACAACAAGAACAACAAGAACAACAAGAACAACAAGAACAACAAGAACAACAAGAACAACAAGAACGACAAGAACGACAAGAACAACAAGAACAACAACAACAAGAACGACAAGAACAACATCAACAAGGACAACAAAAACAACAACAACATGAACAACAAGAACAACAAGAACAAGAACGACAAGAACAACAACAACATGAACAACAAGAACAACAAGAACAACAAGAACAACAAGAACAAGAACAACTAGAACAACAATAACAAGCACAACAACAACAACAAAAACAGGAACAACAACAACAACAAGAACAACAAGTACAACAACAACAAGAACAACAAGAAGAACAACAAGAACAACAAGAACAACAAGAACAACAAGAACAACAAGAACAACAAGAACAACAAGATCAACAAGAACAACAAGAACAACAAGAACAACAAGAACAACAAGAACAACAAGAACAACAAGAACAACAAGAACAACAACAACATGAACAACAAGAACAACAAGAACAACAAGAACAACAAGAACAACAAGAACAACAAGAACAACAAGAACAACAAGAACGACAAGAACGACAAGAACGACAAGAACAACAAGAACAACAAGAACAACAAGAACAACAAGAACAACAAGAACAACAAGAACAACAAGAACAACAAGAACAACAAGAACAACAAGAACAACAAGAACAACAAGAACAACAAAAACAACAACAACATGAACAACAAGAACAACAAGAACAACAAGAACAACAAGAACAACAAGAACAACAAGAACAACAAGAACAACAAGAACAACAAGAACAACAAGAACAACAAGAACAACAAGAACAACAAGAACAACAAGAACAACAAGAACAACAAGAACAACAAGAACAACAAGAACAACAAGAACAACAAGAACGACAAGAACGACAAGAACGACAAGAACGACAAGAACGACAAGAACGACAAGAACGACAAGAACGACAAGAACGACAAGAACGACAAGAACGACAAGAACGACAAGAACGACAAGAACAACAAGAACAACAAGAACAACAAGAACAACAAGAACAACAAGAACAACAAGAACAACAAGAACAACAAGAACAACAAGAACAACAAGAACAACAAGAACAACATGAACAACTAGAACAACTAGAACAACAAGAACAACAAGAACAACAAGAACAACAAGAACAACAATAACAACAAGAACAACAAGAACAACAAGAACAACAAGAACAACAAGAACAACAAGTACAACAAGAACAACAAGAACAACAAGTACAACAAGAACAACAAGAACAACAAGAACAACAAGAACGGGAAGAACAACAAGAACGACAAAAACAACAACATGAACAACAAGAATAACAAGAACAACAACAACAAGAACCACTAGAACAACATCAACAAGAACAACAAGAGCAACAAGAACAACAAGAACAACAAGAACAACAACAACAACAAGAACAACAAGAACAACAACATGAACAACAAGAACATCAACAACCAGTACAACAAGAACATCAAGAACAACAAGAACAACAAGAACAACAAGAACAACAAGAACAACAAGAGCAACAAGTACAACAAGAGCAACAAGAGCAACAAGAGCAACAAGAACAACAAGAACAACAAGTACAACAAGAACAACAAGAACAACAAGAACAACAAGAACGACAAGAACGACAAGAACGGGAAGAACAACAAGAACGACAAAAACAACAACATGAACAACAAGAATAACAAGAACAACAACAACAAGAACCACTAGAACAACAACAACAAGAACAACAAGAGCAACAAGAACAACAAGAACAACAAGAACAACAAGAACAACAAGAACAACAAGAACAACAACAACAACAACAACAACAACATGAACAACAAGAACATCAACAACCAGTACAACAAGAACATCAAGAACAACAAGAACAACAAGAACAACAAGAACAACAAGAGCAACAAGTACAACAAGAGCAACAAGAGCAACAAGAGCAACAAGAACAATAAGAACAACAAGATCAGCAACAACAACAAGATCAACAACAACAACAAGAACAACAAGAACAACAAGAACATCAAGAACATCAAGAACAACACGAACAACAAGAACGACAAGAACAACAAGAACAACAAGAACAACAAGAACAACAAGAACAACAAGAACAACAAGAACAACAAGAACAACAAGAACAACAAGAACAACAAGAACAACAGGAACAACAGGAACAACGAGAACAACGAGAACAACAAGAACAACGAGAACAACGAGAACAACGAGAACAACGAGAACAACAAGAACAACAAGAACAACAAGAACAACAAGAACAACAAGAACAACAAGAACAACAAGAACAACAAGATCAACAACAAAAAGAAGTACAACAAGAACATCAAGAACAACAAGAACAACAAGAACATCAAGAACATCAAGAACAACAAGAACAACAAGAACAACAAGAACGACAAGAACGACAAGAACGGCAAGAACAACAAGAACAACAACAACAAGAACGACAAGAACGACAAAAACAACAACATGAACAACAAGAACAACAAGAACAACAAGAACAACAAGAACAACAAGAACAACAAGAACAACAAGAACAACAAGAACAACAACAACATGAACAACAAGAACATCAACAACCAGTACAACAAGAACATCAAGAACAATAAGAACAACAAGAACAACAAGAACAACAAGAACAACAAGAACAACAAGAACAACAAGAACAACAAGAACAACAAGAACAACAAGAACAACAAGAACAACAAGAACAACAAGAACAACAAGAACAACAAGAACAACAAGAACAACAAGAACAACAAGAACAACAAGAACAACAAGAACAACAAGAACAACAAGAACAACAGGAACAACAGGAACAACAAGAACAACAAGAACAACAAGTACAACAAGAACAACAAGAACAACAAGTACAACAAGAACAACAAGAACAACAAGAACAACAAGAACGGGAAGAACAACAAGAACGACAAAAACAACAACATGAACAACAAGAATAACAAGAACAACAACAACAAGAACCACTAGAACAACAACAACAAGAACAACAAGAGCAACAAGAACAACAAGAACAACAAGAACAACAACAACAACAAGAACAACAAGAACAACAACAACATGAACAACAAGAACATCAACAACCAGTACAACAAGAACATCAAGAACAACAAGAACAACAAGAACAACAAGAACAACAAGAGCAACAAGTACAACAAGAGCAACAAGAGCAACAAGAGCAACAAGAACAACAAGAACAACAAGTACAACAAGAACAACAAGAACAACAAGAACAACAAGAACAACAAGAACGACAAGAACGACAAGAACGGGAAGAACAACAAGAACAACAACAACAAGAACGACAAAAACAACAACATGAACAACAAGAATAACAAGAACAACAACAACAAGAACCACTAGAACAACAACAACAAGAACAACAAGAGCAACAAGAACAACAAGAACAACAAGAACAACAAGAACAACAAGAACAACAACAACAACAACAACATGAACAACAAGAACATCAACAACCAGTACAACAAGAACATCAAGAACAACAAGAACAACAAGAACAACAAGAACAACAAGAGCAACAAGTACAACAAGAGCAACAAGAGCAACAAGAGCAACAAGAACAATAAGAACAACAAGATCAGCAACAACAACAAGATCAACAACAACAACAAGAACAACAAGAACAACAAGAACATCAAGAACATCAAGAACAACACGAACAACAAGAACGACAAGAACAACAAGAACAACAAGAACAACAAGAACAACAAGAACAACAAGAACAACAAGAACAACAAGAACAACAAGAACAACAAGAACAACAGGAACAACAGGAACAACGAGAACAACGAGAACAACAAGAACAACGAGAACAACGAGAACAACGAGAACAACGAGAACAACAAGAACAACAAGAACAACAAGAACAACAAGAACAACAAGAACAGCAAGAACAACAAGAACAACAAGATCAACAACAAAAAGAAGTACAACAAG
The DNA here is from genome assembly GCF_051020955.1 of Megalopta genalis. Taxonomy (NCBI): domain Eukaryota; kingdom Metazoa; phylum Arthropoda; class Insecta; order Hymenoptera; family Halictidae; genus Megalopta; species Megalopta genalis. Next base: position 776,580 of record NW_027476098.1, read on the forward strand.
AACATCAAGAACAACAAGAACAACAAGAACATCAAGAACATCAAGAACAACAAGAACAACAAGAACAACAAGAACGACAAGAACGACAAGAACGGCAAGAACAACAAGAACAACAACAACAAGAACGACAAGAACGACAAAAACAACAACATGAACAATAAGAACAACAAGAACAACAAGAACAACAAGAACAACAAGAACAACAAGAACAACAAGAACAACAACAACAACAAGAGCAACAAGTACAACAAGAGCAACAAGAGCAACAAGAGCAACAAGAGCAACAAGAACAATAAGAACAACAAGATCAACAACAACAACAAGAACAACAAGATCAACAACAACAACAAGAACAACAAGAACAACAAGAACAACAAGAACATCAAGAACAACACGAACAACACGAACAACAAGAACAACAAGAAGAACAAGAACAACAAGAACAACAAGAACAACAAGAACAACAAGAACAACAAGAACAACAAGAACAACAAGAACAAGAACAGCAAGGACAACAACAACAAGAACTACATGAACAACAACAACAACAACAACAAGAACAACAACAACAACAAAAACAGGAACAACATGAACAACAAGAACAACAACAACAAGAACCACTAGAACAACAGCAACAAGAACAACAAGTACGACAAGAACAACAAAAACAACAAGAACAACAAGAACAACAAGAACAACAAGAACAACAAGAACAACAAGAACAACAAGAACAACAAGAACAACAAGAACAACAAGAACAACAAGAACAACAAGAACAACAAGAACAACAAGAACAACAAGAACAACAAGAACAACAAGAACAACAAGAACAACAAGAACAACAAGAACAACAAGAACAACAAGAACAACAAGAACAACAAGAACAACAAGAACAACAAGAACAACAAGAACAACAAGAACAACAAGAACAACAAGAACAACAAGAACAACAAGAACAACAAGAACAACAAGAACAACAAGAACAACAAGAACAACAAGAACAACAAGAACAACAAGAACAACAAGAACAACAAGAACAACAAGAACAACAAGAACAACAAGAACAACAAGAACAACAAGAACAACAAGAACAACAAGAACAACAAGAACAACAAGAACAACAAGAACAACAAGAACAACAAGAACAACAAGAACAACAAGAACAACAAGAACAACAAGAACAACAAGAACAACAAGAACAACAAGAACAACAAGAACAACAAGAACAACAAGAACAACAAGAACAACAAGAACAACAAGAACAACAGGAACAACAGGAACAACGAGAACAACGAGAACAACGAGAACAACGAGAACAACGAGAACAACGAGAACAACGAGAACAACGAGAACAACGAGAACAACGAGAACAACGAGAACAACGAGAACAACGAGAACAACGAGAACAACGAGAACAACGAGAACAACGAGAACAACGAGAACAACAGGAACAACGAGAACAACAGGAACAACGAGAACAACGAGAACAACGAGAACAACGAGAACAACGAGAACAACGAGAACAACGAGAACAACGAGAACAACGAGAACAACGAGAACAACGAGAACAACGAGAACAACGAGAACAACGAGTACAACGAGAACAACGAGAACAACGATAACAACAAGAACAACAAGAACGACAAGAACAACAAGAACAACAACAACATTAACGACAAGAACAACATCAACAAGGACAGCAAAAACAACAACAACATGAACAACAAGAACAACAAGAACAACAACAACAAGAACAACAAAAACAACAACAACATGAACAACAAGAACAACAAGAACAAGAACAACTAGAACAACAACGACCAGAACGACAAGAAAAACAACAACAACAAAAACAGGAACAACAACAACAACAAGAACAACAACAAGAACAACAAGAACAACAACAACAAGAACAACAAGAACAAGAAGAACAACAAGAACGACAAGAACAACAACAGCATGAACAACAAGAACATCAACAACCAGAACAACAAGAACAACAAGAACAACAAGAACATCAAGATCAACAAGAACAACAAGAACAACAAGAACAACAAGAACAACAAGAACAACAAGAACAACAAGAACAACAAGAATAACAAGAACAACAAGAACAACAAGAACAACAAGAACAACAAGAACAACAAGAACGACAAGAACGACAAGAACAACAAGAACAACAACAACAAGAACGACAAGAACAACATCAACAAGGACAACAAAAACAACAACAACATGAACAACAAGAACAACAACAACAAGAACGACAAGAACAACAACAACAAGAACAACAAAAACAACAACAACATGAACAACAAGAACAACAAGAACAACAAGAACAAGAACAACTAGAACAACAACAACAAGAACAACAACAACAACAAAAACAGGAACAACAACAACAAAAAGAACAACAAGAAGAACAACAAGAACAACAAGAACAACAAGAACAACAAGAACAACAAGAACAACAAGAACAACAAGAACAACAAGAACAACAAGAACAACAAGAACAACAAGAACAACAAGAACAACAAGAACAACAAGAACAACAAGAACAACAAGAACAACAAGAACAACAAGAACAACAAGAACAACAAGAACAACAAGAACAACAAGAACAACAAGAACAACAAGAACAACAAGAACAACAAGAACAACAAGAACAACAAGAACAACAAGAACAACAAGAACAACAAGAACAACAAGAACAACAAGAACAACAAGAACAACAAGAACAACAAGAACAACAAGAACAACAACATGAACAACAAGAACAACAAGAACAACAACAACAAGAACAACAAGAACAACAACAACAAGAACCACTAGAGCAACAACAACAAGAACAACAAGAACAACAAGAACAACAAGAACAACAAGAACAACAAGAACAACAAGCACAACAAGAACAACAAGAACAACAAGAACAACAAGAACAACAAGAACAACAAGAACAACAAGAACAACAAGAACAGCAAGAACAACAAGAACAACAAGAACAACAAGAACAACAAGAACAACAAGAACAACAAGAACAACAAGAACAACAAGAACAACAAGAACAACAAGAACAACAAGAACAACAAGAACAACAAGAACAACAAGAACAACAAGAACAACAAGAACAACAAGAACAACAAGAACAACAAGAACAACAAGAACAACAACAACCAGAACAACAGGAACAGCAAGAACAACAACAACAACAAGAACGACAAGAACAACAACAAGAATAACAAAAACAACAACATGAACAACAAGAACAACAAGAACAACAACAACAAGAACCACTGGAGCAACAACAACAAGAACAACAAGAGCAACAAGAACAACAAGAACAACAAGCACAACAAGAACAACAAGAACAACAAGAACAACAAGAACAACAAGAACAACAAGAACAGCAAGAACAACAAGAACAACAAGAACAACAAGAACAACAAGAACAACAAGAACAACAAGAACAACAAGAACAACCAGAACAACAAGAGCAACAAGAACAACAAGAGCAACAAGAGCAACAAGAGCAACAAGAGCAACAAGAGCAACAAGAACAACAAGAACAACAAGAACAACAAGAACAACAAGAACAACAAGAACAACAAGAACAACAAGAACAACAAGAACAACAAGAACGACAAGAACGACAAGAACAACAAGAACAACAACAACAAGAACGACAAGAACAACATCAACAAGGACAACAAAAACAACAACAACATGAACAACAAGAACAACAACAACAAGAACGACAAGAACAACAACAACATGAACAACAAGAACAACAAGAACAACAAGAACAAGAACAACTAGAACAACAATAACAAGCACAACAACAACAACAAAAACAGGAACAACAACAACAACAACAAGAACAACAACAAGAACAACAAGTACAACAACAACAAGAACAACAAGAAGAACAACAAGAACAACAAGAACAACAAGAACAACAAGAACAACAAGAACAACAAGAACAACAAGAACAACAAGAACAACAAGAACAACAAGAACAACAAGAACAACAAGAACAACAAGAACAACAAGAACAACAAGAACAACAAGAACAACAAGAACAACAACAACATGAACAACAAGAACATCAACAACCAGAACAACCAGAACAACAAGAACAACAAGAACAACAAGAACAACAAGAACAACAAGAACAACAAGAACAACAAGAACAACAAGAACGACAAGAACGACAAGAACGACAAGAACAACAAGAACAACAAGAACAACAAGAACAACAAGAACAACAAGAACAACAAGAACAACAAGAACAACAAGAACAACAAGAACAACAAGAACAACAAGAACAACAAAAACAACAACAACATGAACAACAAGAACAACAAGAACAACAAGAACAACAAGAACAACAAGAACAACAAGAACAACAAGAACAACAAGAACAACAAGAACAACAAGAACAACAAGAACAACAAGAACAACAAGAACAACAAGAACAACAAGAACAACAAGAACTACAAGAACGACAAAAACGACAAGAACAACAAGAACAACAAGAACAACAAGAACAACAAGAACAAGAACAACTAGAACAACAATAACAAGCACAACAACAACAACAAAAACAGGAACAACAACAACAACAAGAACAACAACAAGAACAACAAGTACAACAACAACAAGAACAACAAGAAGAACAACAAGAACAACAAGAACAACAAGAACAACAAGAACAACAAGAACAACAAGATCAACAAGAACAACAAGAACAACAAGAACAACAAGAACAACAAGAACAACAAGAACAACAAGAACAACAACAACATGAACAACAAGAACATCAACAACCAGAACAACCAGAACAACAAGAACAACAAGAACAACAAGAACAACAAGAACAACAAGAACAACAAGAACAACAAGAACAACAAGAACAACAAGAACGACAAGAACGACAAGAACGACAAGAACAACAAGAACAACAAGAACAACAAGAACAACAAGAACAACAAGAACAACAAGAACAACAAGAACAACAAGAACAACAAGTACAACAAGAACAACAAAAACAACAACAACATGAACAACAAGAACAACAAGAACAACAAGAACAACAAGAACAACAAGAACAACAAGAACAACAAGAACAACAAGAACAACAAGAACAACAAGAACAACAAGAACAACAAGAACAACAAGAACAACAAGAACAACAAGAACAACAAGAACAACAAGAACAACAAGAACAACAAGAACAACAAGAACAACAAGAACAACAAGAACAACAAGAACAACAAGAACAACAAGAACAACAAGAACAACAAGAACAACAAGAACAACAAGAACAACAAGAACAACAAGAACAACAAGAACAACAAGAACGACAAGAACGACAATAACGACAAGAACGACAAGAACGACAAGAACGACAAGAACGACAAGAACGACAAGAACGACAAGAACAACAAGAACAACAAGAACAACAAGAACAACAAGAACAACAAGAAGAACAAGAACAACAAGGACAACATGAACAACAAGAACAACAAGAACAACAAGAACAACAAGAACAACAAGAACAACAAGAACAACAAGAACAACAAGAACAACAAGAACAACAAGAACAACAAGAACAACAGGAACAACAAGAACAACAAGAACAACAAGAACAACAAGTACAACAAGAACAACAAGAACAACAAGAACAACAAGAACAACAAGAACAACAAGAACGACAAGAACGACAAGAACGGGAAGAACAACAAGAACAACAACAACAAGAACGACAAAAACAACAACATGAACAACAAGAATAACAAGAACAACAACAACAAGAACCACTAGAACAACAACAACAAGAACAACAAGAGCAACAAGAACAACAAGAACAACAAGAACAACAAGAACAACAAGAACAACAAGAACAACAAGAACAACAACAACAACAACAACATGAACAACAAGAACATCAACAACCAGTACAACAAGAACATCAAGAACAACAAGAACAACAAGAACAACAAGAACAACAAGAGCAACAAGTACAACAAGAGCAACAAGAGCAACAAGAGCAACAAGAACAATAAGAACAACAAGATCAGCAACAACAACAAGATCAACAAGAACAACAAGAACAACAAGAACAACAAGAACAACAAGAACAACAAGAACAACAAGAACAACAAGAACAACAAGAACAACAAGAACAACAAGAACAACAAGAACAACAAGAACAACAAGAACAACAAGAACAACAAGAACAACAAGAACAACAAGAACAACAAGAACAACAAGAACAACAAGAACAACAAGAACAACAAGAACAACAAGAACAACAAGAACAACAAGAACAACAAGAACAACAAGAACAACAAGAACAACAAGAACAACAAGAACAACAAGAACAACAAGAACAACAAGAACAACAAGAACAACAAGAACAACAAGAACAACAAGAACAACAAGAACAACAGGAACAACAGGAACAACAGGAACAACAGGAACAACAGGAACAACAGGAACAACAGGAACAACGAGAACAACGAGAACAACGAGAACAACGAGAACAACGAGAACAACGAGAACAACGAGAACAACGAGAACAACGAGAACAACGAGAACAACGAGAACAACGAGAACAACGAGAACAACGAGAACAACGAGAACAACGAGAACAACGAGAACAACGAGAACAACAGGAACAACGAGAACAACAGGAACAACAGGAACAACGAGAACAACGAGAACAACGAGAACAACGAGAACAACGAGAACAACGAGAACAACGAGAACAACGAGAACAACGAGAACAACGAGAACAACGAGAACAACGAGAACAACGAGAACAACGAGAACAACGAGAACAACGAGAACAACGAGTACAACGAGAACAACGAGAACAACGATAACAACAAGAACAACAAGAACGAATAGAACAACAAGAACAACAACAACATTAACGACAAGAACAACATCAACAAGGACAGCAAAAACAACAACAACATGAACAACAAGAACAACAAGAACAACAACAACAAGAACAACAAAAACAACAACAACATGAACAACAAGAACAACAAGAACAAGAACAACTAGAACAACAACGACCAGAACGACAAGAAAAACAACAACAACAAAAACAGGAACAACAACAACAACAAGAACAACAACAAGAACAACAAGAACAACAACAACAAGAACAACAAGAACAAGAAGAACAACAAGAACGACAAGAACAACAACAGCATGAACAACAAGAACATCAACAACCAGAACAACAAGAACAACAAGAACAACAAGAACATCAAGATCAACAAGAACAACAAGAACAACAAGAACAACAAGAACAACAAGAACAACAAGAACAACAAGAACAACAAGAACAACAAGAACAACAAGAACAACAAGAACAACAAGAACAACAAGAACAACAAGAACAACAAGAACGACAAGAACGACAAGAACAACAAGAACAACAACAACAAGAACGACAAGAACAACATCAACAAGGACAACAAAAACAACAACAACATGAACAACAAGAACAACAACAACAAGAACGACAAGAACAACAACAACAAGAACAACAAAAACAACAACAACATGAACAACAAGAACAACAAGAACAACAAGAACAAGAACAACTAGAACAACAACAACAAGAACAACAACAACAACAAAAACAGGAACAACAACAACAAAAAGAACAACAAGAAGAACAACAAGAACAACAAGAACAACAAGAACAACAAGAACAACAAGAACAACAAGAACAACAAGAACAACAAGAACAACAAGAACAACAAGAACAACAAGAACAACAAGAACAACAAGAACAACAAGAACAACAAGAACAACAAGAACAACAAGAACAACAAGAACAACAAGAACAACAAGAACAACAAGAACAACAAGAACAACAAGAACAACAAGAACAACAAGAACAACAAGAACAACAAGAACAACAAGAACAACAAGAACAACAAGAACAACAACATGAACAACAAGAACAACAAGAACAACAACAACAAGAACAACAAGAACAACAACAACAAGAACCACTAGAGCAACAACAACAAGAACAACAAGAACAACAAGAACAACAAGAACAACAAGAACAACAAGAACAACAAGCACAACAAGAACAACAAGAACAACAAGAACAACAAGAACAACAAGAACAACAAGAACAACAAGAACAACAAGAACAACAAGAACAGCAAGAACAACAAGAACAACAAGAACAACAAGAACAACAAGAACAACAAGAACAACAAGAACAACAAGAACAACAAGAACAACAAGAACAACAAGAACAACAAGAACAACAAGAACAACAAGAACAACAAGAACAACAAGAACAACAAGAACAACAAGAACAACAAGAACAACAAGAACAACAAGAACAACAACAACCAGAACAACAGGAACAGCAAGAACAACAACAACAACAAGAACGACAAGAACAACAACAAGAATAACAAAAACAACAACATGAACAACAAGAACAACAAGAACAACAACAACAAGAACCACTGGAGCAACAACAACAAGAACAACAATAGCAACAAGAACAACAAGAACAACAAGAACAACAAGAACAACAAGAACAACAAGAACAACAAGCACAACAAGAACAACAAGAACAACAAGAACAACAAGAACAACAAGAACAACAAGAACAGCAAGAACAACAAGAACAACAAGAACAACAAGAACAACAAGAACAACAAGAACAACAAGAACAACAAGAACAACCAGAACAACAAGAGCAACAAGAACAACAAGAACAACAAGAACAACAAGAACAACAAGAACAACAAGAACAACAAGAACAACAAGAACAACAAGAACAACAAGAACAACAAGAACAACAAGAACAACAAGAACAACAAGAACAACAAGAACGACAAGAACGACAAGAACAACAAGAACAACAACAACATTAACGACAAGAACAACATCAACAAGGACAGCAAAAACAACAACAACATGAACAACAAGAACAACAAGAACAACAACAACAAGAACAACTAGAACAACAACAACCAGAACAACAAGAACAACAACAACAACAAAAACAGGAACAACAACAACAACAAGAACAACAACAAGAACAACAAGAACAACAACAACAAGATCAACAAGAACAAGAAGGACAACAAGAACAACAAGAACAACAACAGCATGAACAACAAGAACATCAACAACCAGAACAACAAGAACAACAAGAACAACAAGAACAACAAGAACATCAAGATCAACAAGAGCAACAAGAACAACAAGAACAACAAGAACAACAAGAACAACAAGAACAACAAGAACAACAAGAACAACAAGAACAACAAGAACAACAAGAACAACAAGAACAGCAAGAACAACAACAACAAGAATAACAAAAACAACAACATGAACAACAAGAACAACAAGAACAACAACAACAAGAACCACTAGAACAACAACAACAAGAACAAGAACAACAAGAGCAACAAGAGCAACAAGAGCAACAAGAGCAACAAGAGCAACAAGAGCAACAAGAGCAACAAGAGCAACAAGAGCAACAAGAGCAACAAGAACAACAAGAACAACAAGAACAACAAGAACAACAAGAACAACAAGAACAACAAGAACAACAAGAACAACAAGAACAACAAGAACGACAAGAACGACAAGAACAACAAGAACAACAACAACAAGAACGACAAGAACAACATCAACAAGGACAACAAAAACAACAACAACATGAACAACAAGAACAACAACAACAAGAACGACAAGAACAACAACAACATGAACAACAAGAACAACAAGAACAACAAGAACAAGAACAACTAGAACAACAACAACAACAAAAACAGGAACAACAACAACAACAACAAGAACAACAACAAGAACAACAAGTACAACAACAACAAGAACAACAAGAAGAACAACAAGAACAACAAGAACAACAAGAACAACAAGAACAACAAGAACAACAAGAACAACAAGAACAACAAGAACAACAAGAACAACAAGAACAACAAGAACAACAAGAACAACAAGAACAACAAGAACAACAAGAACAACAAGAACAACAACAACATGAACAACAAGAACATCAACAACCAGAACAACCAGAACAACAAGAACAACAAGAACAACAAGAACAACAAGAACAACAAGAACAACAAGAACAACAAGAACGACAAGAACGACAAGAACGACAAGAACAACAAGAACAACAAGAACAACAAGAACAACAAGAACAACAAGAACAACAAGAACAACAAGAACAACAAGAACAACAAGAACAACAAGAACAACAAGAACAACAAAAACAACAACAACATGAACAACAAGAACAACAAGAACAACAAGAACAACAAGAACAACAAGAACAACAAGAACAACAAGAACAACAAGAACAACAAGAACAACAAGAACAACAAGAACAACAAGAACAACAAGAACAACAAGAACAACAAGAACTACAAGAACGACAAAAACGACAAGAACAACAAGAACAACAAGAACAACAAGAACAACAAGAACAAGAACAACTAGAACAACAATAACAAGCACAACAACAACAACAAAAACAGGAACAACAACAACAACAAGAACAACAACAAGAACAACAAGTACAACAACAACAAGAACAACAAGAAGAACAACAAGAACAACAAGAACAACAAGAACAACAAGAACAACAAGAACAACAAGATCAACAAGAACAACAAGAACAACAAGAACAACAAGAACAACAAGAACAACAAGAACAACAAGAACAACAACAACATGAACAACAAGAACATCAACAACCAGAACAACCAGAACAACAAGAACAACAAGAACAACAAGAACAACAAGAACAACAAGAACAACAAGAACAACAAGAACAACAAGAACAACAAGAACGACAAGAACGACAAGAACGACAAGAACAACAAGAACAACAAGAACAACAAGAACAACAAGAACAACAAGAACAACAAGAACAACAAGAACAACAAGAACAACAAGAACAACAAGAACAACAAGAACAACAAGAACAACAAAAACAACAACAACATGAACAACAAGAACAACAAGAACAACAAGAACAACAAGAACAACAAGAACAACAAGAACAACAAGAACAACAAGAACAACAAGAACAACAAGAACAACAAGAACAACAAGAACAACAAGAACAACAAGAACAACAAGAACAACAAGAACAACAAGAACAACAAGAACAACAAGAACAACAAGAACAACAAGAACAACAAGAACAACAAGAACAACAAGAACAACAAGAACAACAAGAACAACAAGAACAACAAGAACAACAAGAACAACAAGAACAACAAGAACAACAAGAACAACAAGAACAACAAGAACGACAAGAACGACAAGAACGACAAGAACGACAAGAACGACAAGAACGACAAGAACGACAAGAACGACAAGAACAACAAGAACAACAAGAACAACAAGAACAACAAGAACAACAAGAACAACAAGAACAACAAGAACAACAAGAACAACAAGAAGAACAAGAACAACAAGAACAACATGAACAACAAGAACAACAAGAACAACAAGAACAACAAGAACAACAAGAACAACAAGAACAACAAGAACAACAAGAACAACAAGAACAACAAGAACAACAGGAACAACAAGAACAACAAGAACAACAAGAACAACAAGAACAACAAGAACAACAAGTACAACAAGAACAACAAGAACAACAAGAACAACAAGAACAACAAGAACGACAAGAACGACAAGAACGGGAAGAACAACAAGAACAACAACAACAAGAACGACAAAAACAACAACATGAACAACAAGAATAACAAGAACAACAACAACAAGAACCACTAGAACAACAACAACAAGAACAACAAGAGCAACAAGAACAACAAGAACAACAAGAACAACAAGAACAACAAGAACAACAAGAACAACAAGAACAACAACAACAACAACAACATGAACAACAAGAACATCAACAACCAGTACAACAAGAACATCAAGAACAACAAGAACAACAAGAACAACAAGAACAACAAGAGCAACAAGTACAACAAGAGCAACAAGAGCAACAAGAGCAACAAGAACAATAAGAACAACAAGATCAGCAACAACAACAAGATCAACAACAACAACAAGAACAACAAGAACAACAAGAACATCAAGAACATCAAGAACAACACAAACAACAAGAACGACAAGAACAACAAGAACAACAACAACATTAACGACAAGAACAACATCAACAAGGACAGCAAAAACAACAACAACATGAACAACAAGAACAACAAGAACAACAACAACAAGAACAACAAAAACAACAACAACATGAACAACAAGAACAACAAGAACAAGAACAACTAGAACAACAACAACCAGAACAACAAGAACAACAACAACAACAAAAACAGGAACAACAACAACAACAAGAACAACAACAAGAACAACAAGAACAACAACAACAAGAACAACAAGAACAAGAAGAACAACAAGAACGACAAGAACAACAACAGCATGAACAACAAGAACATCAACAACCAGAACAACAAGAACAACAAGAACAACAAGAACATCAAGATCAACAAGAACAACAAGAACAACAAGAACAACAAGAACAACAAGAACAACAAGAACAACAAGAACAACAAGAACAACAAGAACAACAAGAACAACAAGAACAACAAGAACAACAAGAACAACAAGAACAACAAGAACAACAAGAACAACAAGAACAACAAGAACAACAAGAACAACAAGAACAGCAAGAACAACAACAACAAGAATAACAAAAACAACAACATGAACAACAAGAACAACAAGAACAACAACAACAACAAGAACAACAAGAGCAACAAGAGCAACAAGAGCAACAAGAGCAACAAGAGCAACAAGAGCAACAAGAGCAACAAGAGCAACAAGAGCAACAAGAGCAACAAGAGCAACAAGAGCAACAAGAGCAACAAGAGCAACAAGAACAACAAGAACAACAAGAACAACAAGAACAACAAGAACAACAAGAACAACAAGAACAACAAGAACAACAAGAACGACAAGAACGACAAGAACAACAAGAACAACAACAACAAGAACGACAAGAACAACATCAACAAGGACAACAAAAACAACAACAACATGAACAACAAGAACAACAAGAACAAGGACGACAAGAACAACAACAACATGAACAACAAGAACAACAAGAACAACAAGAACAACAAGAACAAGAACAACTAGAACAACAATAACAAGCACAACAACAACAACAAAAACAGGAACAACAACAACAACAAGAACAACAAGTACAACAACAACAAGAACAACAAGAAGAACAACAAGAACAACAAGAACAACAAGAACAACAAGAACAACAAGAACAACAAGAACAACAAGATCAACAAGAACAACAAGAACAACAAGAACAACAAGAACAACAAGAACAACAAGAACAACAAGAACAACAACAACATGAACAACAAGAACAACAAGAACAACAAGAACAACAAGAACAACAAGAACAACAAGAACAACAAGAACAACAAGAACAACAAGAACGACAAGAACGACAAGAACGACAAGAACAACAAGAACAACAAGAACAACAAGAACAACAAGAACAACAAGAACAACAAGAACAACAAGAACAACAAGAACAACAAGAACAACAAGAACAACAAGAACAACAAGAACAACAAAAACAACAACAACATGAACAACAAGAACAACAAGAACAACAAGAACAACAAGAACAACAAGAACAACAAGAACAACAAGAACAACAAGAACAACAAGAACAACAAGAACAACAAGAACAACAAGAACAACAAGAACGACAAGAACGACAAGAACGACAAGAACGACAAGAACGACAAGAACGACAAGAACGACAAGAACGACAAGAACGACAAGAACGACAAGAACGACAAGAACGACAAGAACGACAAGAACGACAAGAACGACAAGAACAACAAGAACAACAAGAACAACAAGAACAACAAGAACAACAAGAACAACAAGAACAACAAGAACAACAGGAACAACAAGAACAACAAGAACAACAAGTACAACAAGAACAACAAGAACAACAAGTACAACAAGAACAACAAGAACAACAAGAACAACAAGAACGGGAAGAACAACAAGAACGACAAAAACAACAACATGAACAACAAGAATAACAAGAACAACAACAACAAGAACCACTAGAACAACATCAACAAGAACAACAAGAGCAACAAGAACAACAAGAACAACAAGAACAACAACAACAACAAGAACAACAAGAACAACAACATGAACAACAAGAACATCAACAACCAGTACAACAAGAACATCAAGAACAACAAGAACAACAAGAACAACAAGAACAACAAGAACAACAAGAGCAACAAGTACAACAAGAGCAACAAGAGCAACAAGAGCAACAAGAACAACAAGAACAACAAGTACAACAAGAACAACAAGAACAACAAGAACAACAAGAACAACAAGAACGACAAGAACGACAAGAACGGGAAGAACAACAAGAACAACAACAACAAGAACGACAAAAACAACAACATGAACAACAAGAATAACAAGAACAACAACAACAAGAACCACTAGAACAACAACAACAAGAACAACAAGAGCAACAAGAACAACAAGAACAACAAGAACAACAAGAACAACAAGAACAACAAGAACAACAACAACAACAAAAACAACAACATGAACAACAAGAACATCAACAACCAGTACAACAAGAACATCAAGAACAACAAGAACAACAAGAACAACAAGAACAACAAGAGCAACAAGTACAACAAGAGCAACAAGAGCAACAAGAGCAACAAGAACAATAAGAACAACAAGATCAGCAACAACAACAAGATCAACAACAACAACAAGAACAACAAGAACAACAAGAACATCAAGAACATCAAGAACAACACGAACAACAAGAACGACAAGAACAACAAGAACAACAAGAACAACAAGAACAACAAGAACAACAAGAACAACAAGAACAACAAGAACAACAAGAACAACAAGAACAACAAGAACAACAAGAACAACAGGAACAACAGGAACAACGAGAACAACGAGAACAACAAGAACAACGAGAACAACGAGAACAACGAGAACAACGAGAACAACAAGAACAACAAGAACAACAAGAACAACAAGAACAACAAGAACAACAAGAACAACAAGAACAACAAGAACAACAAGATCAACAACAAAAAGAAGTACAACAAGAACATCAAGAACAACAAGAACAACAAGAACATCAAGAACATCAAGAACAACAAGAACAACAAGAACAACAAGAACGACAAGAACGACAAGAACGGCAAGAACAACAAGAACAACAACAACAAGAACGACAAGAACGACAAAAACAACAACATGCACAACAAGAACAACAAGAACCACAAGAACAACAAGAACAACAAGAACAACAAGAACAACAAGAACAACAACAACATGAACAACAAGAACATCAACAACCAGTACAACAAGAACATCAAGAACAATAAGAACAACAAGAACAACAAGAACAACAAGAACAACAAGAACAACAAGAACAACAAGAACAACAAGAACAACAAGAACAACAAGAACAACAAGAACAACAAGAACAACAAGAACAACAAGAACAACAAGAACAACAAGAACAACAAGAACAACAAGAACAACAAGAACAACAAGAACAACAAGAACAACAAGAACAACAAGAACAACAGGAACAACAGGAACAACAAGAACAACAAGAACAACAAGTACAACAAGAACAACAAGAACAACAAGAACAACAAGAACGGGAAGAACAACAAGAACGACAAAAACAACAACATGAACAACAAGAATAACAAGAACAACAACAACAAGAACCACTAGAACAACAACAACAAGAACAACAAGAGCAACAAGAACAACAAGAACAACAAGAACAACAACAACAACAAGAACAACAAGAACAACAACAACATGAACAACAAGAACATCAACAACCAGTACAACAAGAACATCAAGAACAACAAGAACAACAAGAACAACAAGAACAACAAGAGCAACAAGTACAACAAGAGCAACAAGAGCAACAAGAGCAACAAGAACAACAAGAACAACAAGTACAACAAGAACAACAAGAACAACAAGAACAACAAGAACAACAAGAACGACAAGAACGACAAGAACGGGAAGAACAACAAGAACAACAACAACAAGAACGACAAAAACAACAACATGAACAACAAGAATAACAAGAACAACAACAACAAGAACCACTAGAACAACAACAACAAGAACAACAAGAGCAACAAGAACAACAAGAACAACAAGAACAACAAGAACAACAAGAACAACAACAACAACAACAACATGAACAACAAGAACATCAACAACCAGTACAACAAGAACATCAAGAACAACAAGAACAACAAGAACAACAAGAACAACAAGAGCAACAAGTACAACAAGAGCAACAAGAGCAACAAGAGCAACAAGAACAATAAGAACAACAAGATCAGCAACAACAACAAGATCAACAACAACAACAAGAACAACAAGAACAACAAGAACATCAAGAACATCAAGAACAACACGAACAACAAGAACGACAAGAACAACAAGAACAACAAGAACAACAAGAACAACAAGAACAACAAGAACAACAAGAACAACAAGAACAACAAGAACAACAGGAACAACAGGAACAACGAGAACAACGAGAACAACAAGAACAACGAGAACAACGAGAACAACGAGAACAACGAGAACAACAAGAACAACAAGAACAACAAGAACAACAAGAACAACAAGAACAGCAAGAACAACAAGAACAACAAGATCAACAACAAAAAGAAGTACAACAAGAACATCAAGAACAACAAGAACAACAAGAACATCAAGAACATCAAGAACAACAAGAACAACAAGAACAACAAGAACAAGAACAACTAGAACAACAATAACAAGCACAACAACAACAACAAAAACAGGAACAACAACAACAACAAGAACAACAAGTACAACAACAACAAGAACAACAAGAAGAACAACAAGAACAACAAGAACAACAAGAACAACAAGAACAACAAGAACAACAAGAACAACAAGATCAACAAGAACAACAAGAACAACAAGAACAACAAGAACAACAAGAACAACAAGAACAACAAGAACAACAACAACATGAACAACAAGAACAACAAGAACAACAAGAACAACAAGAACAACAAGAACAACAAGAACAACAAGAACAACAAGAACAACAAGAACGACAAGAACGACAAGAACGACAAGAACAACAAGAACAACAAGAACAACAAGAACAACAAGAACAACAAGAACAACAAGAACAACAAGAACAACAAGAACAACAAGAACAACAAGAACAACAAGAACAACAAGAACAACAAAAACAACAACAACATGAACAACAAGAACAACAAGAACAACAAGAACAACAAGAACAACAAGAACAACAAGAACAACAAGAACAACAAGAACAACAAGAACAACAAGAACAACAAGAACAACAAGAACAACAAGAACAACAAGA
Organism: Megalopta genalis; assembly: GCF_051020955.1. Taxonomy (NCBI): domain Eukaryota; kingdom Metazoa; phylum Arthropoda; class Insecta; order Hymenoptera; family Halictidae; genus Megalopta; species Megalopta genalis. Next base: position 794,107 of record NW_027476098.1, read on the forward strand.
ACAACAAGAACAACAAGAACAACAAGAACAACAAGAACAACAAGAACGACAAGAACGACAAGAACGACAAGAACGACAAGAACGACAAGAACGACAAGAACGACAAGAACGACAAGAACGACAAGAACGACAAGAACAACAAGAACAACAAGAACAACAAGAACAACAAGAACAACAAGAACAACAAGAACAACAAGAACAACAAGAACAACAAGAACAACAAGAACAACATGAACAACATGAACAACTAGAACAACTAGAACAACAAGAACAACAAGAACAACAAGAACAACAAGAACAACAAGAACAACAAGAACAACAAGAACAACAAGAACAACAAGAACAACAGGAACAACAAGAACAACAAGAACAACAAGTACAACAAGAACAACAAGAACAACAAGTACAACAAGAACAACAAGAACAACAAGAACAACAAGAACGGGAAGAACAACAAGAACGACTAAAACAACAACATGAACAACAAGAATAACAAGAACAACAACAACAAGAACCACTAGAACAACATCAACAAGAACAACAAGAGCAACAAGAACAACAAGAACAACAAGAACAACAACAACAACAAGAACAACAAGAACAACAACATGAACAACAAGAACATCAACAACCAGTACAACAAGAACATCAAGAACAACAAGAACAACAAGAACAACAAGAACAACAAGAACAACAAGAGCAACAAGTACAACAAGAGCAACAAGAGCAACAAGAGCAACAAGAACAACAAGAACAACAAGTACAACAAGAACAACAAGAACAACAAGAACAACAAGAACAACAAGAACGACAAGAACGACAAGAACGGGAAGAACAACAAGAACAACAACAACAAGAACGACAAAAACAACAACATGAACAACAAGAATAACAAGAACAACAACAACAAGAACCACTAGAACAACAACAACAAGAACAACAAGAGCAACAAGAACAACAAGAACAACAAGAACAACAAGAACAACAAGAACAACAAGAACAACAACAACAACAACAACAACAACATGAACAACAAGAACATCAACAACCAGTACAACAAGAACATCAAGAACAACAAGAACAACAAGAACAACAAGAACAACAAGAGCAACAAGTACAACAAGAGCAACAAGAGCAACAAGAGCAACAAGAACAATAAGAACAACAAGATCAGCAACAACAACAAGATCAACAACAACAACAAGAACAACAAGAACAACAAGAACATCAAGAACATCAAGAACAACACGAACAACAAGAACGACAAGAACAACAAGAACAACAAGAACAACAAGAACAACAAGAACAACAAGAACAACAAGAACAACAAGAACAACAAGAACAACAAGAACAACAAGAACAACAAGAACAACAGGAACAACAGGAACAACGAGAACAACGAGAACAACAAGAACAACGAGAACAACGAGAACAACGAGAACAACGAGAACAACAAGAACAACAAGAACAACAAGAACAACAAGAACAACAAGAACAACAAGAACAACAAGAACAACAAGAACAACAAGATCAACAACAAAAAGAAGTACAACAAGAACATCAAGAACAACAAGAACAACAAGAACATCAAGAACATCAAGAACAACAAGAACAACAAGAACAACAAGAACGACAAGAACGACAAGAACGGCAAGAACAACAAGAACAACAACAACAAGAACGACAAGAACGACAAAAACAACAACATGAACAACAAGAACAACAAGAACAACAAGAACAACAAGAACAACAAGAACAACAAGAACAACAAGAACAACAACAACATGAACAACAAGAACATCAACAACCAGTACAACAAGAACATCAAGAACAATAAGAACAACAAGAACAACAAGAACAACAAGAACAACAAGAACAACAAGAACAACAAGAACAACAAGAACAACAAGAACAACAAGAACAACAAGAACAACAAGAACAACAAGAACAACAAGAACAACAAGAACAACAAGAACAACAAGAACAACAAGAACAACAAGAACAACAAGAACAACAAGAACAACAAGAACAACAAGAACAACAGGAACAACAGGAACAACAAGAACAACAAGAACAACAAGTACAACAAGAACAACAAGAACAACAAGTACAACAAGAACAACAAGAACAACAAGAACAACAAGAACAACAAGAACGGGAAGAACAACAAGAACGACAAAAACAACAACATGAACAACAAGAATAACAAGAACAACAACAACAAGAACCACTAGAACAACAACAACAAGAACAACAAGAGCAACAAGAACAACAAGAACAACAACAACAACAAGAACAACAAGAACAACAACAACATGAACAACAAGAACATCAACAACCAGTACAACAAGAACATCAAGAACAACAAGAACAACAAGAACAACAAGAACAACAAGAGCAACAAGTACAACAAGAGCAACAAGAGCAACAAGAGCAACAAGAACAACAAGAACAACAAGTACAACAAGAACAACAAGAACAACAAGAACAACAAGAACAACAAGAACGACAAGAACGACAAGAACGGGAAGAACAACAAGAACAACAACAACAAGAACGACAAAAACAACAACATGAACAACAAGAATAACAAGAACAACAACAACAAGAACCACTAGAACAACAACAACAAGAACAACAAGAGCAACAAGAACAACAAGAACAACAAGAACAACAAGAACAACAAGAACAACAACAACAACAACAACATGAACAACAAGAACATCAACAACCAGTACAACAAGAACATCAAGAACAACAAGAACAACAAGAACAACAAGAACAACAAGAGCAACAAGTACAACAAGAGCAACAAGAGCAACAAGAGCAACAAGAACAATAAGAACAACAAGATCAGCAACAACAACAAGATCAACAACAACAACAAGAACAACAAGAACAACAAGAACATCAAGAACATCAAGAACAACACGAACAACAAGAACGACAAGAACAACAAGAACAACAAGAACAACAAGAACAACAAGAACAACAAGAACAACAAGAACAACAAGAACAACAAGAACAACAGGAACAACAGGAACAACGAGAACAACGAGAACAACAAGAACAACGAGAACAACGAGAACAACGAGAACAACGAGAACAACAAGAACAACAAGAACAACAAGAACAACAAGAACAACAAGAACAGCAAGAACAACAAGAACAACAAGATCAACAACAAAAAGAAGTACAACAAGAACATCAAGAACAACAAGAACAACAAGAACATCAAGAACATCAAGAACAACAAGAACAACAAGAACAACAAGAACGACAAGAACGACAAGAACGGCAAGAACAACAAGAACAACAACAACAAGAACGACAAGAACGACAAAAACAACAACATGAACAATAAGAACAACAAGAACAACAAGAACAACAAGAA
>NW_027476098.1:800000-840000 GCF_051020955.1 Megalopta genalis
AAGAACAACAAGAACAACAAGAACAACAAGAACAACAAGAACAACAAGAACAACAAGAACAACAAGAACAACAAGAACAACAAGAACAACAAGAACAACAAGAACAACAAGAACAACAAGAACAACAAGAACAACAAGAACAACAAGAACAACAAGAACAACAAGAACAACAAGAACAACAAGAACAACAAGAACAACAAGAACAACAAGAACAACAAGAACAACAAGAACAACAGGAACAACAGGAACAACGAGAACAACGAGAACAACGAGAACAACGAGAACAACGAGAACAACGAGAACAACGAGAACAACGAGAACAACGAGAACAACGAGAACAACGAGAACAACGAGAACAACGAGAACAACGAGAACAACGAGAACAACAGGAACAACGGGAACAACGGGAACAACGAGAACAACGAGAACAACGAGAACAACGAGAACAACGAGAACAACGAGAACAACGAGAACAACGAGAACAACGAGAACAACGAGAACAACGAGAACAACGAGAACAACGAGAACAACGAGAACAACGAGAACAACGAGAACAACGAGAACAACGAGAACAACGAGAACAACGAGAACAACGAGAACAACGAGTACAACGAGAACAACGAGAACAACGATAACAACAAGAACAACAAGAACGACAAGAACAACAAGAACAACAACAACATTAACGACAAGAACAACATCAACAAGGACAGCAAAAACAACAACAACATGAACAACAAGAACAACAAGAACAACAACAAGAAGAACAACAAAAACAACAACAACATGAACAACAAGAACAACAAGAACAAGAACAACTAGAACAACAACGACCAGAACGACAAGAAAAACAACAACAACAAAAACAGGAACAACAACAACAACAAGAACAACAACAAGAACAACAAGAACAACAACAACCAGAACAACAAGAACAAGAAGAACAACAACAACAACAAGAACAACAACAAGAACAACAAGAACAACAACAACAAGAACAACAAGAACAAGAAGAACAACAAGAACGACAAGAACAACAACAGCATGAACAACAAGAACATCAACAACCAGAACAACAAGAACAACAAGAACAACAAGAACATCAAGATCAACAAGAACAACAAGAACAACAAGAACAACAAGAACGACAAGAACGACAAGAACAACAAGAACAACAACAACAAGAACGACAAGAACAACATCAACAAGGACAACAAAAACAACAACAACATGAACAACAAGAACAACAAGAACAACAAGAACAACAAGAACGACAAGAACGACAAGAACAACAAGAACAACAACAACATTAACGACAAGAACAACATCAACAAGGACAGCAAAAACAACAACAACATGAACAACAAGAACAACAAGAACAACAACAACAAGAACAACTAGAACAACAACAACCAGAACAACAAGAACAACAACAACAACAAAAACAGGAACAACAACAACAACAAGAACAACAACAAGAACAACAAGAACAACAACAACAAGATCAACAAGAACAAGAAGGACAACAAGAACAACAAGAACAACAACAGCATGAACAACAAGAACATCAACAACCAGAACAACAAGAACAACAAGAACAACAAGAACAACAAGAACATCAAGATCAACAAGAGCAACAAGAACAACAAGAACAACAAGAACAACAAGAACTACAAGAACAACAAGAACAACAAGAACAACAAGAACAACAAGAACAACAAGAACAACAAGAACAGCAAGAACAACAACAACAAGAATAACAAAAACAACAACATGAACAACAAGAACAACAAGAACAACAACAACAAGAACCACTAGAACAACAACAACAAGAACAAGAACAACAAGAGCAACAAGAGCAACAAGAGCAACAAGAGCAACAAGAGCAACAAGAGCAACAACAGCAACAAGAGCAACAAGAGCAACAAGAGCAACAAGAACAACAAGAACAACAAGAACAACAAGAACAACAAGAACAACAAGAACAACAAGAACAACAAGAACAACAAGAACAACAAGAACGACAAGAACGACAAGAACAACAAGAACAACAACAACAAGAACGACAAGAACAACATCAACAAGGACAACAAAAACAACAACAACATGAACAACAAGAACAACAACAACAAGAACGACAAGAACAACAACAACATGAACAACAAGAACAACAAGAACAACAAGAACAAGAACAACTAGAACAACAATAACAAGCACAACAACAACAACAAAAACAGGAACAACAACAACAACAACAAGAACAACAACAAGAACAACAAGTACAACAACAACAAGAACAACAAGAAGAACAACAAGAACAACAAGAACAACAAGAACAACAAGAACAACAAGAACAACAAGAACAACAAGAACAACAAGAACAACAAGAACAACAAGAACAACAAGAACAACAACAACATGAACAACAAGAACATCAACAACCAGAACAACCAGAACAACAAGAACAACAAGAACAACAAGAACAACAAGAACAACAAGAACAACAAGAACAACAAGAACGACAAGAACGACAAGAACGACAAGAACAACAAGAACAACAAGAACAACAAGAACAACAAGAACAACAAGAACAACAAGAACAACAAGAACAACAAGAACAACAAGAACAACAAGAACAACAAGAACAACAAAAACAACAACAACATGAACAACAAGAACAACAAGAACAACAAGAACAACAAGAACAACAAGAACAACAAGAACAACAAGAACAACAAGAACAACAAGAACAACAAGAACAACAAGAACAACAAGAACAACAAGAACAACAAGAACAACAAGAACAACAAGAACAACAAGAACAACAAGAACAACAAGAACAACAAGAACAACAAGAACAACAAGAACAACAAGAACAACAAGAACAACAAGAACAACAAGAACAACAACAACAAGAACAACAAGAACAACAACAACAAGAACCACTAGAGCAACAACAACAAGAACAACAAGAACAACAAGAACAACAAGAACAACAAGAACAACAAGAACAACAAGCACAACAAGAACAACAAGAACAACAAGAACAACAAGAACAACAAGAACAACAAGAACAACAAGAACAACAAGAACAGCAAGAACAACAAGAACAACAAGAACAACAAGAACAACAAGAACAACAAGAACAACAAGAACAACAAGAACAACAAGAACAACAAGAACAACAAGAACAACAAGAACAACAAGAACAACAAGAACAACAAGAACAACAAGAACAACAAGAACAACAAGAACAACAAGAACAACAAGAACAACAAGAACAACAAGAACAACAACAACCAGAACAACAGGAACAGCAAGAACAACAACAACAACAAGAACGACAAGAACAACAACAAGAATAACAAAAACAACAACATGAACAACAAGAACAACAAGAACAACAACAACAAGAACCACTGGAGCAACAACAACAAGAACAACAAGAGCAACAAGAACAACAAGAACAACAAGAACAACAAGAACAACAAGAACAACAAGAACAACAAGCACAACAAGAACAACAAGAACAACAAGAACAACAAGAACAACAAGAACAACAAGAACAGCAAGAACAACAAGAACAACAAGAACAACAAGAACAACAAGAACAACAAGAACAACAAGAACAACAAGAACAACCAGAACAACAAGAGCAACAAGAACAACAAGAACAACAAGAACAACAAGAACAACAAGAACAACAAGAACAACAAGAACAACAAGAACAACAAGAACAACAAGAACAACAAGAACAACAAGAACAACAAGAACAACAAGAACAACAAGAACGACAAGAACGACAAGAACAACAAGAACAACAACAACATTAACGACAAGAACAACATCAACAAGGACAGCAAAAACAACAACAACATGAACAACAAGAACAACAAGAACAACAACAACAAGAACAACTAGAACAACAACAACCAGAACAACAAGAACAACAACAACAACAAAAACAGGAACAACAACAACAACAAGAACAACAACAAGAACAACAAGAACAACAACAACAAGATCAACAAGAACAAGAAGGACAACAAGAACAACAAGAACAACAACAGCATGAACAACAAGAACATCAACAACCAGAACAACAAGAACAACAAGAACAACAAGAACAACAAGAACATCAAGATCAACAAGAGCAACAAGAACAACAAGAACAACAAGAACAACAAGAACAACAAGAACAACAAGAACAACAAGAACAACAAGAACTACAAGAACGACAAAAACGACAAGAACAACAAGAACAACAAGAACAACAAGAACAACAAGAACAAGAACATGAACAACAAGAACAACAAGAACAACAACAACAAGAACCACTAGAACAACAACAACAAGAACAAGAACAACAAGAGCAACAAGAGCAACAAGAGCAACAAGAGCAACAAGAGCAACAAGAGGAACAAGAGCAACAAGAGCAACAAGAGCAACAAGAGCAACAAGAACAACAAGAACAACAAGAACAACAAGAACAACAAGAACAACAAGAACAACAAGAACAACAAGAACAACAAGAACAACAAGAACGACAAGAACGACAAGAACAACAAGAACAACAACAACAAGAACGACAAGAACAACATCAACAAGGACAACAAAAACAACAACAACATGAACAACAAGAACAACAACAACAAGAACGACAAGAACAACAACAACATGAACAACAAGAACAACAAGAACAACAAGAACAAGAACAACTAGAACAACAATAACAAGCACAACAACAACAACAAAAACAGGAACAACAACAACAACAACAAGAACAACAACAAGAACAACAAGTACAACAACAACAAGAACAACAAGAAGAACAACAAGAACAACAAGAACAACAAGAACAACAAGAACAACAAGAACAACAAGAACAACAAGAACAACAAGAACAACAAGAACAACAAGAACAACAAGAACAACAAGAACAACAAGAACAACAAGAACAACAACAACATGAACAACAAGAACATCAACAACCAGAACAACCAGAACAACAAGAACAACAAGAACAACAAGAACAACAAGAACAACAAGAACAACAAGAACAACAAGAACGACAAGAACGACAAGAACGACAAGAACAACAAGAACAACAAGAACAACAAGAACAACAAGAACAACAAGAACAACAAGAACAACAAGAACAACAAGAACAACAAGAACAACAAGAACAACAAGAACAACAAAAACAACAACAACATGAACAACAAGAACAACAAGAACAACAAGAACAACAAGAACAACAAGAACAACAAGAACAACAAGAACAACAAGAACAACAAGAACAACAAGAACAACAAGAACAACAAGAACAACAAGAACAACAAGAACAACAAGAACAACAAGAACTACAAGAACGACAAAAACGACAAGAACAACAAGAACAACAAGAACAACAAGAACAACAAGAACAACAAGAACAAGAACAACTAGAACAACAATAACAAGCACAACAACAACAACAAAAACAGGAACAACAACAACAACAAGAACAACAACAAGAACAACAAGTACAACAACAACAAGAACAACAAGAAGAACAAGAACAACAAGAACAACAAGAACAACAAGAACAACAAGAACAACAAGATCAACAAGAACAACAAGAACAACAAGAACAACAAGAACAACAAGAACAACAAGAACAACAAGAACAACAAGAACAACAAGAACAACAAGAACAACAAGAACAACAAGAACAACAAGAACAACAAGAACAACAAGAACAACAAGAACAACAAGAACAACAAGAACAACAAGAACAACAAGAACAACAAGAACGACAAGAACGACAAGAACGACAAGAACGACAAGAACAACAAGAACAACAAGAACAACAAGAACAACAAGAACAACAAGAACAACAAGAACGACAAGAACGACAAGAACGACAAGAACGACAAGAACGACAAGAACAACAAGAACAACAAGAACAACAAGAACAACAAGAACAACAAGAACAACAAGAACAACAAGAACAACAAGAACAACAAGAAGAACAAGAACAACAAGAACAACATGAACAACAAGAACAACAAGAACAACAAGAACAACAAGAACAACAAGAACAACAAGAACAACAAGAACAACAAGAACAACAAGAACAACAAGAACAACAAGAACAACAGGAACAACAAGAACAACAAGAACAACAAGAACAACAAGTACAACAAGAACAACAAGAACAACAAGAACAACAAGAACAACAAGAACAACAAGAACGACAAGAACGACAAGAACGGGAAGAACAACAAGAACAACAACAACAAGAACGACAAAAACAACAACATGAACAACAAGAATAACAAGAACAACAACAACAAGAACCACTAGAACAACAACAACAAGAACAACAAGAGCAACAAGAACAACAAGAACAACAAGAACAACAAGAACAACAAGAACAACAAGAACAACAAGAACAACAAGAACAACAACAACAACAACAACATGAACAACAAGAACATCAACAACCAGTACAACAAGAACATCAAGAACAACAAGAACAACAAGAACAACAAGAACAACAAGAGCAACAAGTACAACAAGAGCAACAAGAGCAACAAGAGCAACAAGAACAATAAGAACAACAAGATCAGCAACAACAACAAGATCAACAACAACAACAAGAACAACAAGAACAACAAGAACATCAAGAACATCAAGAACAACACAAACAACAAGAACGACAAGAACAACAAGAACAACAAGAACAACAAGAACAACAAGAACAACAAGAACAACAAGAACAACAAGAACAACAAGAACAACAAGAACAACAAGAACAACAGGAACAACAGGAACAACGAGAACAACGAGAACAACAAGAACAACGAGAACAACGAGAACAACGAGAACAACGAGAACAACGAGAACAACAAGAACAACAAGAACAACAAGAACAACAAGAACAACAAGAACAACAAGAACAACAAGAACAACAAGATCAACAACAAAAAGAAGTACAACAAGAACATCAAGAACAACAAGAACAACAAGAACATCAAGAACATCAAGAACAACAAGAACAACAAGAACAACAAGAACGACAAGAACGACAAGAACGGCAAGAACAACAAGAACAACAACAACAAGAACGACAAGAACGACAAAAACAACAACATGAACAACAAGAACAACAAGAACAACAAGAACAACAAGAACAACAAGAACAACAAGAACAACAAGAACAACAACAACATGAACAACAAGAACATCAACAACCAGTACAACAAGAACATCAAGAACAATAAGAACAACAAGAACAACAAGAACAACAAGAACAACAAGAACAACAAGAACAACAAGAACAACAAGAACAACAAGAACAACAAGAACAACAAGAACAACAAGAACAACAGGAACAACAGGAACAACAAGAACAACAAGAACAACAAGTACAACAAGAACAACAAGAACAACAAGTACAACAAGAACAACAAGAACAACAAGAACAACAAGAACGGGAAGAACAACAAGAACGACAAAAACAACAACATGAACAACAAGAATAAGAAGAACAACAACAACAAGAACCACTAGAACAACAACAACAAGAACAACAAGAGCAACAAGAACAACAAGAACAACAAGAACAACAACAACAACAAGAACAACAAGAACAACAACAACATGAACAACAAGAACATCAACCACCAGTACAACAAGAACATCAAGAACAACAAGAACAACAAGAACAACAAGAACAACAAGAGCAACAAGTACAACAAGAGCAACAAGAGCAACAAGAGCAACAAGAACAACAAGAACAACAAGTACAACAAGAACAACAAGAACAACAAGAACAACAAGAACAACAAGAACGACAAGAACGACAAGAACGGGAAGAACAACAAGAACAACAACAACAAGAACGACAAAAACAACAACATGAACAACAAGAATAACAAGAACAACAACAACAAGAACCACTAGAACAACAACAACAAGAACAACAAGAGCAACAAGAACAACAAGAACAACAAGAACAACAAGAACAACAAGAACAAGAACAGCAAGGACAACAACAACAAGAACTACATGAACAACAACAACAACAACAACAAGAACAACAACAACAACAAAAACAGGAACAACATGAACAACAAGAACAACAACAACAAGAACCACTAGAACAACAGCAACAAGAACAACAAGTACGACAAGAACAACAAAAACAACAAGAACAACAAGAACAACAAGAACAACAAGAACAACAAGAACAACAAGAACAACAAGAACAACAAGAACAACAAGAACAACAAGAACAACAAGAACAACAAGAACAACAAGAACAACAAGAACAACAAGAACAACAAGAACAACAAGAACAACAAGAACAACAAGAACAACAAGAACAACAAGAACAACAAGAACAACAAGAACAACAAGAACAACAAGAACAACAAGAACAACAAGAACAACAAGAACAACAAGAACAACAAGAACAACAAGAACAACAAGAACAACAAGAACAACAAGAACAACAAGAACAACAAGAACAACAAGAACAACAAGAACAACAAGAACAACAAGAACAACAAGAACAACAAGAACAACAAGAACAACAAGAACAACAAGAACAACAAGAACAACAAGAACAACAAGAACAACAAGAACAACAAGAACAACAAGAACAACGAGAACAACGAGAACAACGAGAACAACGAGAACAACGAGAACAACGAGAACAACGAGAACAACGAGAACAACGAGAACAACGAGAACAACGAGAACAACGAGAACAACGAGAACAACGAGAACAACGAGAACAACGAGAACAACAGGAACAACGAGAACAACAGGAACAACGGGAACAACGAGAACAACAGGAACAACAGGAACAACGAGAACAACGAGAACAACGAGAACAACGAGAACAACGAGAACAACGAGAACAACGAGAACAACGAGAACAACGAGAACAACGAGAACAACGAGAACAACGAGAACAACGAGAACAACGAGAACAACGAGAACAACGAGAACAACGAGAACAACGAGAACAACGAGAACAACAGGAACAACGAGAACAACGAGAACAACGAGAACAACGAGAACAACGAGAACAACGAGAACAACGAGAACAACGAGAACAACGAGAACAACGAGAACAACGAGAACAACGAGAACAACGAGAACAACGAGAACAACGAGAACAACGAGAACAACGAGAACAACGAGAACAACGAGAACAACGAGAACAACGAGAACAACGAGAACAACGAGAACAACGAGAACAACGAGAACAACGAGAACAACGAGAACAACGAGAACAACGAGAACAACGAGAACAACGAGAACAACGAGAACAACGAGTACAACGAGAACAACGAGAACAACGATAACAACAAGAACAACAAGAACGACAAGAACAACAAGAACAACAACAACATTAACGACAAGAACAACATCAACAAGGACAGCAAAAACAACAACAACATGAACAACAAGAACAACAAGAACAACAACAACAAGAACAACAAAAACAACAACAACATGAACAACAAGAACAACAAGAACAAGAACAACTAGAACAACAACAACCAGAACAACAAGAACAACAACAACAACAAAAACAGGAACAACAACAACAACAAGAACAACAACAAGAACAACAAGAACAACAACAACAAGAACAACAAGAACAAGAAGAACAACAAGAACGACAAGAACAACAACAGCATGAACAACAAGAACATCAACAACCAGAACAACAAGAACAACAAGAACAACAAGAACATCAAGATCAACAAGAACAACAAGAACAACAAGAACAACAAGAACAACAAGAACAACAAGAACAACAAGAACAACAAGAACAACAAGAACAACAAGAACAACAAGAACAACAAGAACAACAAGAACAACAAGAACAGCAAGAACAACAACAACAAGAATAACAAAAACAACAACATGAACAACAAGAACAACAAGAACAACAACAACAAGAACCACTAGAACAACAACAACAAGAACAAGAACAACAAGAGCAACAAGAGCAACAAGAGCAACAAGAGCAACAAGAGCAACAAGAGCAACAAGAGCAACAAGAGCAACAAGAGCAACAAGAGCAACAAGAGCAACAAGAACAACAAGAACAACAAGAACAACAAGAACAACAAGAACAACAAGAACAACAAGAACAACAAGAACAACAAGAACGACAAGAACGACAAGAACAACAAGAACAACAACAACAAGAACGACAAGAACAACATCAACAAGGACAACAAAAACAACAACAACATGAACAACAAGAACAACAACAACAAGAACGACAAGAACAACAACAACAACAACAACATGAACAACAAGAACAACAAGAACAACAAGAACAAGAACAACTAGAACAACAATAACAAGCACAACAACAACAAAAACAGGAACAACAACAACAACAAGAACAACAACAAGAACAACAAGTACAACAACAAGAAGAACAACAAGAAGAACAACAAGAACAACAAGAACAACAAGAACAACAAGAACAACAAGAACAACAAGATCAACAAGAACAACAAGAACAACAAGAACAACAAGAACAACAAGAACAACAAGAACAACAACAACATGAACAACAAGAACATCAACAACCAGAACAACCAGAACAACAAGAACAACAAGAACAACAAGAACAACAAGAACAACAAGAACAACAAGAACAACAAGAACAACAAGAACGACAAGAACGACAAGAACGACAAGAACGACAAGAACAACAAGAACAACAAGAACAACAAGAACAACAAGAACAACAAGAACAACAAGAACAACAAGAACAACAAGAACAACAAGAACAACAAGAACAACAAGAACAACAAGAACAACAAAAACAACAACAACATGAACAACAAGAACAACAAGAACAACAAGAACAACAAGAACAACAAGAACAACAAGAACAACAAGAACAACAAGAACAACAAGAACAACAAGAACAACAAGAACAACAAGAACAACAAGAACAACAAGAACAACAAGAACAACAAGAACAACAAGAACAACAAGAACAACAAGAACAACAAGAACGACAAGAACGACAAGAACGACAAGAACGACAAGAACGACAAGAACGACAAGAACGACAAGAACAACAAGAACAACAAGAACAACAAGAACAACAAGAACAACAAGAACAACAAGAACAACAAGAACAACAAGAACAACATGAACAACTAGAACAACTAGAACAACAAGAACAACAAGAACAACAAGAACAACAAGAACAACAAGAACAACAAGAACAACAAGAACAACAAGAACAACAAGAACAACAAGAACAACAAGAACAACAGGAACAACAAGAACAACAAGAACAACAAGAACAACAAGTACAACAAGAACAACAAGAACAACAAGTACAACAAGAACAACAAGAACAACAAGAACAACAAGAACGGGAAGAACAACAAGAACGACAAAAACAACAACATGAACAACAAGAATAACAAGAACAACAACAACAAGAACCACTAGAACAACATCAACAAGAACAACAAGAGCAACAAGAACAACAAGAACAACAAGAACAACAACAACAACAAGAACAACAAGAACAACAACATGAACAACAAGAACATCAACAACCAGTACAACAAGAACATCAAGAACAACAAGAACAACAAGAACAACAAGAACAACAAGAACAACAAGAGCAACAAGTACAACAAGAGCAACAAGAGCAACAAGAGCAACAAGAACAACAAGAACAACAAGTACAACAAGAACAACAAGAACAACAAGAACAACAAGAACAACAAGAACGACAAGAACGACAAGAACGGGAAGAACAACAAGAACAACAACAACAAGAACGACAAAAACAACAACATGAACAACAAGAATAACAAGAACAACAACAACAAGAACCACTAGAACAACAACAACAAGAACAACAAGAGCAACAAGAACAACAAGAACAACAAGAACAACAAGAACAACAAGAACAACAACAACAACAACAACATGAACAACAAGAACATCAACAACCAGTACAACAAGAACATCAAGAACAACAAGAACAACAAGAACAACAAGAACAACAAGAGCAACAAGTACAACAAGAGCAACAAGAGCAACAAGAGCAACAAGAACAATAAGAACAACAAGATCAGCAACAACAACAAGATCAACAACAACAACAAGAACAACAAGAACAACAAGAACATCAAGAACATCAAGAACAACACGAACAACAAGAACGACAAGAACAACAAGAACAACAAGAACAACAAGAACAACAAGAACAACAAGAACAACAAGAACAACAAGAACAACAAGAACAACAAGAACAACAAGAACAACAAGAACAACAGGAACAACAGGAACAACGAGAACAACGAGAACAACAAGAACAACGAGAACAACGAGAACAACGGGAACAACGAGAACAACAAGAACAACAAGAACAACAAGAACAACAAGAACAACAAGAACAACAAGAACAACAAGAACAACAAGAACAACAAGAACAACAAGAACAACAAGAACAACAAGAACAACAACAACAACAACAACATGAACAACAAGAACATCAACAACCAGTACAACAAGAACATCAAGAACAACAAGAACAACAAGAACAACAAGAACAACAAGAGCAACAAGTACAACAAGAGCAACAAGAGCAACAAGAGCAACAAGAACAATAAGAACAACAAGATCAGCAACAACAACAAGATCAACAACAACAACAAGAACAACAAGAACAACAAGAACATCAAGAACATCAAGAACAACACGAACAACAAGAACGACAAGAACAACAAGAACAACAAGAACAACAAGAACAACAAGAACAACAAGAACAACAAGAACAACAAGAACAACAAGAACAACAAGAACAACAAGAACAACAGGAACAACAGGAACAACGAGAACAACGAGAACAACAAGAACAACGAGAACAACAAGAACAACAAGAACAACAAGAACAACAAGAACGGGAAGAACAACAAGAACGACAAAAACAACAACATGAACAACAAGAATAACAAGAACAACAACAACAAGAACCACTAGAACAACAACAACAAGAACAACAAGAGCAACAAGAACAACAAGAACAACAAGAACAACAACAACAACAAGAACAACAAGAACAACAACAACATGAACAACAAGAACATCAACAACCAGTACAACAAGAACATCAAGAACAACAAGAACAACAAGAACAACAAGAACAACAAGAGCAACAAGTACAACAAGAGCAACAAGAGCAACAAGAGCAACAAGAACAACAAGAACAACAAGTACAACAAGAACAACAAGAACAACAAGAACAACAAGAACAACAAGAACGACAAGAACGACAAGAACGGGAAGAACAACAAGAACAACAACAACAAGAACGACAAAAACAACAACATGAACAACAAGAATAACAAGAACAACAACAACAAGAACCACTAGAACAACAACAACAAGAACAACAAGAGCAACAAGAACAACAAGAACAACAAGAACAACAAGAACAACAAGAACAACAACAACAACAACAACATGAACAACAAGAACATCAACAACCAGTACAACAAGAACATCAAGAACAACAAGAACAACAAGAACAACAAGAACAACAAGAGCAACAAGTACAACAAGAGCAACAAGAGCAACAAGAGCAACAAGAACAATAAGAACAACAAGATCAGCAACAACAACAAGATCAACAACAACAACAAGAACAACAAGAACAACAAGAACATCAAGAACATCAAGAACAACACGAACAACAAGAACGACAAGAACAACAAGAACAACAAGAACAACAAGAACAACAAGAACAACAAGAACAACAAGAACAACAAGAACAACAAGAACAACAAGAACAACAGGAACAACAGGAACAACGAGAACAACGAGAACAACAAGAACAACGAGAACAACGAGAACAACGAGAACAACGAGAACAACAAGAACAACAAGAACAGCAAGAACAACAAGAACAACAAGATCAACAACAAAAAGAAGTACAACAAGAACATCAAGAACAACAAGAACAACAAGAACATCAAGAACATCAAGAACAACAAGAACAACAAGAACAACAAGAACGACAAGAACGACAAGAACGGCAAGAACAACAAGAACAACAACAACAAGAACGACAAGAACGACAAAAACAACAACATGAACAATAAGAACAACAAGAACAACAAGAACAACAAGAACAACAAGAACAACAAGAACAACAAGAACAACAAGAACAACAACAACAACAAGAGCAACAAGTACAACAAGAGCAACAAGAGCAACAAGAGCAACAAGAGCAACAAGAACAATAAGAACAACAAGATCAACAACAACAACAAGAACAACAAGATCAACAACAACAACAAGAACAACAAGAACAACAAGAACATCAAGAACAACACGAACAACACGAACAACAAGAACAACAAGAAGAACAAGAACAAC
This sequence comes from Megalopta genalis, assembly GCF_051020955.1. Taxonomy (NCBI): domain Eukaryota; kingdom Metazoa; phylum Arthropoda; class Insecta; order Hymenoptera; family Halictidae; genus Megalopta; species Megalopta genalis. Next base: position 814,437 of record NW_027476098.1, read on the forward strand.
AAGAACAACAAGAACAACAAGAACAACAAGAACAACAAGAACAACAAGAACAACAAGAACAAGAACAGCAAGGACAACAACAACAAGAACTACATGAACAACAACAACAACAACAACAAGAACAACAACAACAACAAAAACAGGAACAACATGAACAACAAGAACAACAACAACAAGAACCACTAGAACAACAGCAACAAGAACAACAAGTACGACAAGAACAACAAAAACAACAAGAACAACAAGAACAACAAGAACAACAAGAACAACAAGAACAACAAGAACAACAAGAACAACAAGAACAACAAGAACAACAAGAACAACAAGAACAACAAGAACAACAAGAACAACAAGAACAACAAGAACAACAAGAACAACAAGAACAACAAGAACAACAAGAACAACAAGAACAACAAGAACAACAAGAACAACAAGAACAACAAGAACAACAAGAACAACAAGAACAACAAGAACAACAAGAACAACAAGAACAACAAGAACAACAAGAACAACAAGAACAACAAGAACAACAAGAACAACAAGAACAACAAGAACAACAAGAACAACAAGAACAACAAGAACAACAAGAACAACAAGAACAACAAGAACAACAAGAACAACAAGAACAACAAGAACAACAAGAACAACAAGAACAACAAGAACAACAAGAACAACAAGAACAACAAGAACAACAAGAACAACAAGAACAACAAGAACAACAAGAACAACAAGAACAACAAGAACAACAAGAACAACAAGAACAACAAGAACAACAAGAACAACAAGAACAACAAGAACAACAAGAACAACAAGAACAACAAGAACAACAAGAACAACAAGAACAACAAGAACAACAAGAACAACAAGAACAACAAGAACAACAAGAACAACAAGAACAACAAGAACAACAAGAACAACAAGAACAACAAGAACAACAAGAACAACAAGAACAACAAGAACAACAAGAACAACAAGAACAACAAGAACAACAAGAACAACAAGAACAACAAGAACAACAAGAACAACAAGAACAACAAGAACAACAAGAACAACAAGAACAACAAGAACAACAGGAACAACAGGAACAACAGGAACAACAGGAACAACGAGAACAACGAGAACAACGAGAACAACGAGAACAACGAGAACAACGAGAACAACGAGAACAACGAGAACAACGAGAACAACGAGAACAACGAGAACAACGAGAACAACGAGAACAACGAGAACAACGAGAACAACGAGAACAACGAGAACAACGAGAACAACGAGAACAACGAGAACAACGAGAACCACAGGAACAACGAGAACAACAGGAACAACGAGAACAACGAGAACAACGAGAACAACGAGAACAACGAGAACAACGAGAACAACGAGAACAACGAGAACAACGAGAACAACGAGAACAACGAGAACAACGAGAACAACGAGAACAACGAGATCAACGAGAACAACGAGTACAACGAGAACAACGAGAACAACGATAACAACAAGAACAACAATAACGACAAGAACAACAAGAACAACAACAACATTAACGACAAGAACAACATCAACAAGGACAGCAAAAACAACAACAACATGAACAACAAGAACAACAAGAACAACAACAACAAGAACAACAAAAACAACAACAACATGAACAACAAGAACAACAAGAACAAGAACAACTAGAACAACAACGACCAGAACGACAAGAAAAACAACAACAACAAAAACAGGAACAACAACAACAACAAGAACAACAACAAGAACAACAAGAACAACAACAACAAGAACAACAAGAACAAGAAGAACAACAAGAACGACAAGAACAACAACAGCATGAACAACAAGAACATCAACAACCAGAACAACAAGAACAACAAGAACAACAAGAACATCAAGATCAACAAGAACAACAAGAACAACAAGAACAACAAGAACAACAAGAACAACAAGAACAACAAGAACAACAAGAACAACAAGAACAACAAGAACAACAAGAACAACAAGAACAACAAGAACAACAAGAACGACAAGAACGACAAGAACAACAAGAACAACAACAACAAGAACGACAAGAACAACATCAACAAGGACAACAGAAACAACAACAACATGAACAACAAGAACAACAACAACAAGAACGACAAGAACAACAACAACAAGAACAACAAAAACAACAACAACATGAACAACAAGAACAACAAGAACAACAAGAACAAGAACAACTAGAACAACAACAACAAGAACAACAACAACAACAAAAACAGGAACAACAACAACAAAAAGAACAACAAGAAGAACAACAAGAACAACAAGAACAACAAGAACAACAAGAACAACAAGAACAACAAGAACAACAAGAACAACAAGAACAACAAGAACAACAAGAACAACAAGAGCAACAAGAACAACAAGAACAACAAGAACAACAAGAACAACAAGAACAACAAGAACAACAAGAACAACAAGAACAACAAGAACAACAAGAACAACAAGAACAACAAGAACAACAAGAACAACAAGAACAACAAGAACAACAAGAACAACAAGAACAACAAGAACAACAAGAACAACAAGAACAACAAGAACAACAAGAACAACAAGAACAACAAGAACAACAAGAACAACAAGAACAACAAGAACAACAAGAACAACAACATGAACAACAAGAACAACAACAACAAGAACAACAAGAACAACAACAACAAGAACCACTAGAGCAACAACAACAAGAACAACAAGAACAACAAGAACAACAAGAACAACAAGAACAACAAGAACAACAAGCACAACAAGAACAACAAGAACAACAAGAACAACAAGAACAACAAGAACAACAAGAACAACAAGAACAACAAGAACAGCAAGAACAACAAGAACAACAAGAACAACAAGAACAACAAGAACAACAAGAACAACAAGAACAACAAGAACAACAAGAACAACAAGAACAACAAGAACAACAAGAACAACAAGAACAACAAGAACAACAAGAACAACAAGAACAACAAGAACAACAAGAACAACAAGAACAACAAGAACAACAAGAACAACAAGAACAACAACAACCAGAACAACAGGAACAGCAAGAACAACAACAACAACAAGAACGACAAGAACAACAACAAGAATAACAAAAACAACAACATGAACAACAAGAACAACAAGAACAACAACAACAAGAACCACTGGAGCAACAACAACAAGAACAACAAGAGCAACAAGAACAACAAGAACAACAAGAACAACAAGAACAACAAGAACAACAAGAACAACAAGCACAACAAGAACAACAAGAACAACAAGAACAACAAGAACAACAAGAACAACAAGAACAGCAAGAACAACAAGAACAACAAGAACAACAAGAACAACAAGAACAACAAGAACAACAAGAACAACAAGAACAACCAGAACAACAAGAGCAACAAGAACAACAAGAACAACAAGAACAACAAGAACAACAAGAACAACAAGAACAACAAGAACAACAAGAACAACAAGAACAACAAGAACAACAAGAACAACAAGAACAACAAGAACAACAAGAACAACAAGAACGACAAGAACGACAAGAACGACAAGAACAACAAGAACAACAACAACATTAACGACAAGAACAACATCAACAAGGACAGCAAAAACAACAACAACATGAACAACAAGAACAACAAGAACAACAACAACAAGAACAACTAGAACAACAACAACCAGAACAACAAGAACAACAACAACAACAAAAACAGGAACAACAACAACAACAAGAACAACAACAAGAACAACAAGAACAACAACAACAAGATCAACAAGAACAAGAAGGACAACAAGAACAACAAGAACAACAACAGCATGAACAACAAGAACATCAACAACCAGAACAACAAGAACAACAAGAACAACAAGAACAACAAGAACAACAAGAACATCAAGATCAACAAGAGCAACAAGAACAACAAGAACAACAAGAACAACAAGAACAACAAGAACAACAAGAACAACAAGAACAACAAGAACAACAAGAACAACAAGAACAACAAGAACAACAAGAACAGCAAGAACAACAACAACAAGAATAACAAAAACAACAACATGAACAACAAGAACAACAAGAACAACAACAACAAGAACCACTAGAACAACAACAACAAGAACAAGAACAACAAGAGCAACAAGAGCAACAAGAGCAACAAGAGCAACAAGAGCAACAAGAGCAACAAGAGCAACAAGAGCAACAAGAGCAACAAGAGCAACAAGAACAACAAGAACAACAAGAACAACAAGAACAACAAGAACAACAAGAACAACAAGAACAACAAGAACGACAAGAACGACAAGAACAACAAGAACAACAACAACAAGAACGACAAGAACAACATCAACAAGGACAACAAAAACAACAACAACATGAACAACAAGAACGACAAGAACAACAACAACATGAACAACAAGAACAACAAGAACAACAAGAACAAGAACAACTAGAACAACAATAACAAGCACAACAACAACAACAAAAACAGGAACAACAACAACAACAAGAACAACAACAAGAACAACAAGTACAACAACAACAAGAAGAACAAGAAGAACAACAAGAACAACAAGAACAACAAGAACAACAAGAACAACAAGAACAACAAGAACAACAAGAACAACAAGAACAACAAGAGCAACAAGAACAACAAGAACAACAAGAACAACAAGAACAACAAGAACAACAACAACATGAACAACAAGAACATCAACAACCAGAACAACCAGAACAACAAGAACAACAAGAACAACAAGAACAACAAGAACAACAAGAACAACAAGAACAACAAGAACGACAAGAACGACAAGAACGACAAGAACAACAAGAACAACAAGAACAACAAGAACAACAAGAACAACAAGAACAACAAGAACAACAAGAACAACAAGAACAACAAGAACAACAAGAACAACAAGAACAACAAGAACAACAAGAACAACAAAAACAACAACAACATGAACAACAAGAACAACAAGAACAACAAGAACAACAAGAACAACAAGAACAACAAGAACAACAAGAACAACAAGAACAACAAGAACAACAAGAACAACAAGAACAACAAGAACAACAAGAACAACAAGAACTACAAGAACGACAAGAACAACAAGAACAACAAGAACAAGAACAACTAGAACAACAATAACAAGCACAACAACAACAACAAAAACAGGAACAACAACAACAACAAGAACAACAACAAGAACAACAAGTACAACAACAACAAGAACAACAAGAAGAACAACAAGAACAACAAGAACAACAAGAACAACAAGAACAACAAGAACAACAAGATCAACAAGAACAACAAGAACAACAAGAACAACAAGAACAACAAGAACAACAAGAACAACAAGAACAACAACAACATGAACAACAAGATCATCAACAACCAGAACAACCAGAACAACAAGAACAACAAGAACAACAAGAACAACAAGAACAACAAGAACAACAAGAACAACAAGAACAACAAGAACAACAAGAACAACAAGAACGACAAGAACGACAAGAACGACAAGAACAACAAGAACAACAAGAACAACAAGAACAACAAGAACAACAAGAACAACAAGAACAACAAGAACAACAAGAACAACAAGAACAACAAGAACAACAAGAACAACAAGAACAACAAAAACAACAACAACATGAACAACAAGAACAACAAGAACAACAAGAACAACAAGAACAACAAGAACAACAAGAACAACAAGAACAACAAGAACAACAAGAACAACAAGAACAACAAGAACAACAAGAACAACAAGAACAACAAGAACAACAAGAACAACAAGAACAACAAGAACAACAAGAACAACAAGAACAACAAGAACAACAAGAACAACAAGAACAACAAGAACAACAAGAACAACAAGAACAACAAGAACGACAAGAACGACAAGAACGACAAGAACGACAAGAACGACAAGAACGACAAGAACGACAAGAACAACAAGAACAACAAGAACAACAAGAACAACAAGAACAACAAGAACAACAAGAACAACAAGAACAACAAGAACAACAAGAAGAACAAGAACAACATGAACAACAAGAACAACAAGAACAACAAGAACAACAAGAACAACAAGAACAACAAGAACAACAAGAACAACAAGAACAACAAGAACAACAAGAACAACAAGAACAACAAGAACAACAAGAACAACAAGAACAACAAGAACAACAGGAACAACAAGAACAACAAGAACAACAAGTACAACAAGAACAACAAGAACAACAAGAACAACAAGAACAACAAGAACGACAAGAACGACAAGAACGGGAAGAACAACAAGAACAACAACAACAAGAACGACAAAAACAACAACATGAACAACAAGAATAACAAGAACAACAACAACAAGAACCACTAGAACAACAACAACAAGAACAACAAGAGCAACAAGAACAACAAGAACAACAAGAACAACAAGAACAACAAGAACAACAAGAACAACAAGAACAACAAGAACAACAAGAACAACAACAACAACAACAACATGAACAACAAGAACATCAACAACCAGTACAACAAGAACAACAAGAACAACAAGAACAACAAGAGCAACAAGTACAACAAGAGCAACAAGAGCAACAAGAGCAACAAGAACAATAAGAACAACAAGATCAGCAACAACAACAAGATCAACAACAACAACAAGAACAACAAGAACAACAAGAACATCAAGAACATCAAGAACAACACGAACAACAAGAACGACAAGAACAACAAGAACAACAAGAACAACAAGAACAACAAGAACAACAAGAACAACAAGAACAACAAGAACAACAAGAACAACAAGAACAACAAGAACAACAAGAACAACAAGAACAACAGGAACAACAGGAACAACGAGAACAACGAGAACAACAAGAACAACGAGAACAACGAGAACAACGAGAACAACGAGAACAACGAGAACAACAAGAACAACAAGAACAACAAGAACAACAAGAACAACAAGAACAACAAGAACAACAAGAACAACAAGAGCAACAAGAACAACAAGAACAACAAGAACAACAAGAACAACAAGAACAACAAGAACAACAAGAACAACAAGAACAACAAGAACAACAAGAACAACAAGAACAACAAGAACAACAAGAACAACAAGAACAACAAGAACAACAAGAACAACAAGAACAACAAGAACAACAACATGAACAACAAGAACAACAAGAACAACAACAACAAGAACAACAAGAACAACAACAACAAGAACCACTAGAGCAACAACAACAAGAACAACAAGAACAACAAGAACAACAAGAACAACAAGAACAACAAGAACAACAAGAACAACAAGCACAACAAGAACAACAAGAACAACAAGAACAACAAGAACAACAAGAACAACAAGAACAACAAGAACAACAAGAACAGCAAGAACAACAAGAACAACAAGAACAACAAGAACAACAAGAACAACAAGAACAACAAGAACAACAAGAACAACAAGAACAACAAGAACAACAAGAACAACAAGAACAACAAGAACAACAAGAACGACAAGAACGACAAGAACAACAAGAACAACAACAACAAGAACGACAAGAACAACATCAACAAGGACAACAAAAACAACAACAACATGAACAACAAGAACAACAACAACAAGAACGACAAGAACAACAACAACATGAACAACAAGAACAACAAGAACAACAAGAACAAGAACAACTAGAACAACAATAACAAGCACAACAACAACAACAAAAACAGGAACAACAACAACAACAACAAGAACAACAACAAGAACAACAAGTACAACAACAACAAGAACAACAAGAAGAACAACAAGAACAACAAGAACAACAAGAACAACAAGAACAACAAGAACAACAAGAACAACAAGAACAACAAGAACAACAAGAACAACAAGAACAACAAGAACAACAAGAACAACAAGAACAACAAGAACAACAAGAACAACAAGAACAACAACAACATGAACAACAAGAACATCAACAACCAGAACAACCAGAACAACAAGAACAACAAGAACAACAAGAACAACAAGAACAACAAGAACAACAAGAACAACAAGAACGACAAGAACGACAAGAACGACAAGAACAACAAGAACAACAAGAACAACAAGAACAACAAGAACAACAAGAACAACAAGAACAACAAGAACAACAAGAACAACAAGAACAACAAGAACAACAAAAACAACAACAACATGAACAACAAGAACAACAAGAACAACAAGAACAACAAGAACAACAAGAACAACAAGAACAACAAGAACAACAAGAACAACAAGAACAACAAGAACAACAAGAACAACAAGAACAACAAGAACAACAAGAACAACAAGAACAACAAGAACTACAAGAACGACAAAAACGACAAGAACGACAAGAACAACAAGAACAACAAGAACAACAAGAACAAGAACAACTAGAACAACAATAACAAGCACAACAACAACAACAAAAACAGGAACAACAACAACAACAAGAACAACAACAAGAACAACAAGTACAACAACAACAAGAACAACAAGAAGAACAACAAGAACAACAAGAACAACAAGAACAACAAGAACAACAAGAACAACAAGATCAACAAGAACAACAAGAACAACAAGAACAACAAGAACAACAAGAACAACAAGAACAACAAGAACAACAACAACATGAACAACAAGAACATCAACAACCAGAACAACCAGAACAACAAGAACAACAAGAACAACAAGAACAACAAGAACAACAAGAACAACAAGAACAACAAGAACAACAAGAACAACAAGAACAACAAGAACAACAAGAACGACAAGAACGACAAGAACGACAAGAACAACAAGAACAACAAGAACAACAAGAACAACAAGAACAACAAGAACAACAAGAACAACAAGAACAACAAGAACAACAAGAACAACAAGAACAACAAGAACAACAAGAACAACAAGAACAACAAGAACAACAAGAACAACAAGAACAACAACAACATGAACAACAAGAACAACAAGAACAACAAGAACAACAAGAACAACAAGAACAACAAGAACAACAAGAACAACAAGAACAACAAGAACAACAAGAACAACAAGAACAACAAGAACAACAAGAACAACAAGAACAACAAGAACAACAAGAACAACAAGAACAACAAGAACAACAAGAACAACAAGAACAACAAGAACAACAAGAACAACAAGAACAACAAGAACAACAAGAACAACAAGAACAACAAGAACAACAAGAACGACAAGAACGACAAGAACGACAAGAACGACAAGAACGACAAGAACGACAAGAACGACAAGAACAACAAGAACAACAAGAACAACAAGAACAACAAGAACAACAAGAACAACAAGAACAACAAGAACAACAAGAACAACAAGAAGAACAAGAACAACAAGAACAACATGAACAACAAGAACAACAAGAACAACAAGAACAACAAGAACAACAAGAACAACAAGAACAACAAGAACAACAAGAACAACAAGAACAACAAGAACAACAGGAACAACAAGAACAACAAGAACAACAAGTACAACAAGAACAACAAGAACAACAAGAACAACAAGAACAACAAGAACAACAAGAACGACAAGAACGACAAGAACGGGAAGAACAACAAGAACAACAACAACAAGAACGACAAAAACAACAACATGAACAACAAGAATAACAAGAACAACAACAACAAGAACCACTAGAACAACAACAACAAGAACAACAAGAGCAACAAGAACAACAAGAACAACAAGAACAACAAGAACAACAAGAACAACAAGAACAACAAGAACAACAACAACAACAACAACATGAACAACAAGAACATCAACAACCAGTACAACAAGAACATCAAGAACAACAAGAACAACAAGAACAACAAGAACAACAAGAGCAACAAGTACAACAAGAGCAACAAGAGCAACAAGAGCAACAAGAACAATAAGAACAACAAGATCAGCAACAACAACAAGATCAACAACAACAACAAGAACAACAAGAACAACAAGAACATCAAGAACATCAAGAACAACACGAACAACAAGAACATCAAGAACAACACGAACAACAAGAACGACAAGAACAACAAGAACAACAAGAACAACAAGAACAACAAGAACAACAAGAACAACAAGAACAACAAGAACAACAAGATCAACAAGAACAACAAGAACAACAAGAACAACAGGAACAACAGGAACAACGAGAACAACGAGAACAACAAGAACAACGAGAACAACGAGAACAACGAGAACAACGAGAACAACGAGAACAACAAGAACAACAAGAACAACAAGAACAACAAGAACAACAAGAACAACAAGAACAACAAGAACAACAAGATCAACAACAAAAAGAAGTACAACAAGAACATCAAGAACAACAAGAACAACAAGAACATCAAGAACATCAAGAACAACAAGAACAACAAGAACAACAAGAATGACAAGAACGACAAGAACGGCAAGAACAACAAGAACAACAACAACAAGAACGACAAGAACGACAAAAACAACAACATGAACAACAAGAACAACAAGAACAACAAGAACAACAAGAACAACAAGAACAACAAGAACAACAAGAACAACAACAACATGAACAACAAGAACATCAACAACCAGTACAACAAGAACATCAAGAACAATAAGAACAACAAGAACAACAAGAACAACAAGAACAACAAGAACAACAAGAACAACAAGAACAACAAGAACAACAAGAACAAAAAGAACAACAAGAACAACAAGAACAACAAGGACAACAAGAACAACAGGAACAACAGGAACAACAAGAACAACAAGAACAACAAGTACAACAAGAACAACAAGAACAACAAGTACAACAAGAACAACAAGAACAACAAGAACAACAAGAACGGGAAGAACAACAAGAACGACAAAAACAACAACATGAACAACAAGAATAACAAGAACAACAACAACAAGAACCACTAGAACAACAACAACAAGAACAACAAGAGCAACAAGAACAACAAGAACAACAAGAACAACAACAACAACAAGAACAACAACAACATGAACAACAAGAACATCAACCACCAGTACAACAAGAACATCAAGAACAACAAGAACAACAAGAACAACAAGAACAACAAGAGCAACAAGTACAACAAGAGCAACAAGAGCAACAAGAGCAACAAGAACAACAAGAACAACAAGTACAACAAGAACAACAAGAACAACAAGAACAACAAGAACAACAAGAACGACAAGAACGACAAGAACGGGAAGAACAACAAGAACAACAACAACAAGAACGACAAAAACAACAACATGAACAACAAGAATAACAAGAACAACAACAACAAGAACCACTAGAACAACAACAACAAGAACAACAAGAGCAACAAGAACAACAAGAACAACAAGAACAACAAGAACAACAAGAACAACAAGAACAACAAGAACAAGAACAGCAAGGACAACAACAACAAGAACTACATGAACAACAACAACAACAACAACAAGAACAACAACAACAACAAAAACAGGAACAACATGAACAACAAGAACAACAACAACAAGAACCACTAGAACAACAGCAACAAGAACAACAAGTACGACAAGAACAACAAAAACAACAAGAACAACAAGAACAACAAGAACAACAAGAACAACAAGAACAACAAGAACAACAAGAACAACAAGAACAACAAGAACAACAAGAACAACAAGAACAACAAGAACAACAAGAACAACAAGAACAACAAGAACAACAAGAACAACAAGAACAACAAGAACAACAAGAACAACAAGAACAACAAGAACAACAAGAACAACAAGAACAACAAGAACAACAAGAACAACAAGAACAACAAGAACAACAAGAACAACAAGAACAACAAGAACAACGAGAACAACGAGAACAACGAGAACAACGAGAACAACGAGAACAACGAGAACAACGAGAACAACGAGAACAACGAGAACAACGAGAACAACGAGAACAACGAGAACAACGAGAACAACAGGAACAACAGGAACAACGAGAACAACGAGAACAACGAGAACAACGAGAACAACGAGAACAACGAGAACAACGAGAACAACGAGAACAACGAGAACAACGAGAACAACGAGAACAACGAGAACAACGAGAACAACGAGAACAACGAGAACAACGAGAACAACGAGAACAACGAGAACAACGAGAACAACGAGAACAACGAGAACAACGAGAACAACGAGAACAACGAGAACAACGAGAACAACGAGAACAACGAGAACAACGAGAACAACGAGAACAACGAGAACAACGAGAACAACGAGAACAACAGGAACAACGAGAACAACAGGAACAACGAGAACAACAGGAACAACGAGAACAACGAGAACAACGAGAACAACGAGAACAACGAGAACAACGAGAACAACGAGAACAACGAGAACAACGAGAACAACGAGAACAACGAGAACAACGAGAACAACGAGAACAACGAGAACAACGAGAACAACGAGAACAACGAGAACAACGAGAACAACGAGAACAACGAGAACAACGAGAACAACGAGAACAACGAGAACAACGAGAACAACGAGAACAACGAGAACAACGAGAACAACGAGAACAACGAGAACAACGAGAACAACGAGAACAACGAGAACAACGAGAACAACGAGAACAACGAGAACAACGAGTACAACGAGAACAACGAGAACAACGATAACAACAAGAACAACAAGAACGACAAGAACAACAAGAACAACAACAACATTAACGACAAGAACAACATCAACAAGGACAGCAAAAACAACAACAACATGAACAACAAGAACAACAAAAACAACAACAACATGAACAACAAGAACAACAAGAACAAGAACAACTAGAACAACAACAACCAGAACAACAAGAACAACAACAACAACAAAAACAGGAACAACAACAACAACAAAAACAGGAACAACAACAACAACAAGAACAACAACAAGAACAACAAGAACAAGAAGAACAACAAGAACGACAAGAACAACAACAGCATGAACAACAAGAACATCAACAACCAGAACAACAAGAACAACAAGAACAACAAGAACATCAAGATCAACAAGAACAACAAGAACAACAAGAACAACAAGAACAACAAGAACAACAAGAACAACAAGAACAACAAGAACAACAAGAACAACAAGAACAACAAGAACAACAAGAACAACAAGAACAACAAGAACAACAAGAACAGCAAGAACAACAACAACAAGAATAACAAAAACAACAACATGAACAACAAGAACAACAAGAACAACAACAACAAGAACCACTAGAACAACAACAACAAGAACAAGAACAACAAGAGCAACAAGAGCAACAAGAGCAACAAGAGCAACAAGAGCAACAAGAGCAACAAGAGCAACAAGAGCAACAAGAGCAACAAGAGCAACAAGAGCAACAAGAGCAACAAGAACAACAAGAACAACAAGAACAACAAGAACAACAAGAACAACAAGAACAACAAGAACAACAAGAACGACAAGAACGACAAGAACAACAAGAACAACAACAACAAGAACGACAAGAACAACATCAACAAGGACAACAAAAACAACAACAACATGAACAACAAGAACAACAACAACAAGAACGACAAGAACAACAACAACATGAACAACAAGAACAACAAGAACAACAAGAACAAGAACAACTAGAACAACAATAACAAGCACAACAACAACAAAAACAGGAACAACAACAACAACAAGAACAACAACAAGAACAACAAGTACAACAACAACAAGAACAACAAGAAGAACAACAAGAACAACAAGAACAACAAGAACAACAAGAACAACAAGAACAACAAGATCAACAAGAACAACAAGAACAACAAGAACAACAAGAACAACAAGAACAACAAGAACAACAAGAACAACAAGAACAACAAGAACAACAAGAACAACAAGAACAACAAGAACAACAAGAACAACAAGAACAACAAGAACAACAAGAACAACAAGAACAACAAGAACAACAAGAACAACAAGAACAACAAGAACAACAAGAACAACAAGAACAACAAGAACAACAAGAACAACAAGAACAACAAGAACAACAAGAACAACAAGAACAACAAGAACAACAAGAACAACAAGAACAACAAGAACAACAAGAACAACAAGAACAACAAGAACGACAAGAACGACAAGAACGACAAAAACGACAAGAACGACAAGAACGACAAGAACGACAAGAACAACAAGAACAACAAGAACAACAAGAACAACAAGAACAACAAGAACAACAAGATCAACAAGAACAACAAGAACAACAAGAACAACATGAACAACTAGAACAACTAGAACAACAAGAACAACAAGAACAACAAGAACAACAAGAACAACAAGAACAACAAGAACAACAAGAACAACAAGAACAACAAGAACAACAAGAACAACAAGAACAACAAGAACAACAAGAACAACAAGAACAACAGGAACAACAAGAACAACAAGAACAACAAGAACAACAAGTACAACAAGAACAACAAGAACAACAAGTACAACAAGAACAACAAGAACAACAAGAACAACAAGAACAACAAGAACAACAAGAACAACAAGAACGACAAGAACGACAAGAACGACAAGAACGACAAAAACGACAAGAACGACAAGAACGACAAGAACGACAAGAACAACAAGAACAACAAGAACAACAAGAACAACAAGAACAACAAGAACAACAACAACATGAACAACAAGAACATCAACAACCAGTACAACAAGAACATCAAGAACAATAAGAACAACAAGAACAACAAGAACAACAAGAACAACAAGAACAACAAGAACAACAAGAACAACAAGAACAACAAGAACAAAAAGAACAACAAGAACAACAAGAACAACAAGAACAACAAGAACAACAGGAACAACAGGAACAACAAGAACAACAAGAACAACAAGTACAACAAGAACAACAAGAACAACAAGTACAGTAAGAACAACAAGAACAACAAGAACAACAAGAACGGGAAGAACAACAAGAACGACAAAAACAACAACATGAACAACAAGAATAACAAGAACAACAACAACAAGAACCACTAGAACAACAACAACAAGAACAACAAGAGCAACAAGAACAACAAGAACAACAAGAACAACAACAACAACAAGAACAACAAGAACAACAACAACATGAACAACAAGAACATCAACCACCAGTACAACAAGAACATCAAGAACAACAAGAACAACAAGAACAACAAGAACAACAAGAGCAACAAGTACAACAAGAGCAACAAGAGCAACAAGAGCAACAAGAACAACAAGAACAACAAGAACAACAAGAACAACAAGAACAACAAGAACAACAAGAACAACAAGAACAACAAGAACAACAAGAACAACAAGAACAACAAGAACAACAAGAACAACAAGAACAACAAGAACAACAAGAACAACAAGAACAACAAGAACAACAAGAACAACAAGAACAACAAGAACAACAAGAACAACGAGAACAACGAGAACAACGAGAACAACGAGAACAACGAGAACAACGAGAACAACGAGAACAACGAGAACAACGAGAACAACGAGAACAACGAGAACAACAGGAACAACAGGAACAACGAGAACAACGAGAACAACGAGAACAACGAGAACAACGAGAACAACGAGAACAACGAGAACAACGAGAACAACGAGAACAACGAGAACAACGAGAACAACGAGAACAACGAGAACAACGAGAACAACGAGAACAACGAGAACAACGAGAACAACGAGAACAACGAGAACAACGAGAACAACGAGAACAACGAGAACAACGAGAACAACGAGAACAACGAGAACAACGAGAACAACAGGAACAACGAGAACAACAGGAACAACGAGAACAACAGGAACAACGAGAACAACGAGAACAACGAGAACAACGAGAACAACGAGAACAACGAGAACAACGAGAACAACGAGAACAACGAGAACAACGAGAACAACGAGAACAACGAGAACAACGAGAACAACGAGAACAACGAGAACAACGAGAACAACGAGAACAACGAGAACAACGAGAACAACGAGAACAACGAGAACAACGAGAACAACGAGAACAACGAGAACAACGAGAACAACGAGTACAACGAGAACAACGAGAACAACGATAACAACAAGAACAACAAGAACGACAAGAACAACAAGAACAACAACAACATTAACGACAAGAACAACATCAACAAGGACAGCAAAAACAACAACAACATGAACAACAAGAACAACAAAAACAACAACAACATGAACAACAAGAACAACAAGAACAAGAACAACTAGAACAACAACAACCAGAACAACAAGAACAACAACAACAACAAAAACAGGAACAACAACAACAACAAAAACAGGAACAACAACAACAACAAGAACAACAACAAGAACAACAAGAACAAGAAGAACAACAAGAACGACAAGAACAACAACAGCATGAACAACAAGAACATCAACAACCAGAACAACAAGAACAACAAGAACAACAAGAACATCAAGATCAACAAGAACAACAAGAACAACAAGAACAACAAGAACAACAAGAACAACAAGAACAACAAGAACAACAAGAACAACAAGAACAACAAGAACAACAAGAACAACAAGAACAACAAGAACAACAAGAACAACAAGAACAACAAGAACAACAAGAACAACAAGAACAACAAGAACAGCAAGAACAACAACAACAAGAATAACAAAAACAACAACATGAACAACAAGAACAACAAGAACAACAACAACAAGAACCACTAGAACAACAACAACAAGAACAAGAACAACAAGAGCAACAAGAGCAACAAGAGCAACAAGAGCAACAAGAGCAACAAGAGCAACAAGAGCAACAAGAGCAACAAGAGCAACAAGAGCAACAAGAGCAACAAGAGCAACAAGAGCAACAAGAACAACAAGAACAACAAGAACAACAAGAACAACAAGAACAACAAGAACAACAAGAACAACAAGAACGACAAGAACGACAAGAACAACAAGAACAACAACAACAAGAACGACAAGAACAACATCAACAAGGACAACAAAAACAACAACAACATGAACAACAAGAACAACAACAACAAGAACGACAAGAACAACAACAACATGAACAACAAGAACAACAAGAACAACAAGAACAAGAACAACTAGAACAACAATAACAAGCACAACAACAACAAAAACAGGAACAACAACAACAACAAGAACAACAACAAGAACAACAAGTACAACAACAACAAGAACAACAAGAAGAACAACAAGAACAACAAGAACAACAAGAACAACAAGAACAACAAGAACAACAAGATCAACAAGAACAACAAGAACAACAAGAACAACAAGAACAACAAGAACAACAAGAACAACAAGAACAACAAGAACAACAAGAACAACAAGAACAACAAGAACAACAAGAACAACAAGAACAACAAGAACAACAAGAACAACAAGAACAACAAGAACAACAAGAACAACAAGAACAACAAGAACAACAAGAACAACAAGAACAACAAGAACAACAAGAACAACAAGAACAACAAGAACAACAAGAACAACAAGAACAACAAGAACAACAAGAACAACAAGAACAACAAGAACAACAAGAACAACAAGAACAACAAGAACAACAAGAACGACAAGAACGACAAGAACGACAAGAACGACAAAAACGACAAGAACGACAAGAACGACAAGAACGACAAGAACAACAAGAACAACAAGAACAACAAGAACAACAAGAACAACAAGAACAACAAGAACAACAAGAACAACAAGAACAACATGAACAACTAGAACAACTAGAACAACAAGAACAACAAGAACAACAAGAACAACAAGAACAACAAGAACAACAAGAACAACAAGAACAACAAGAACAACAAGAACAACAAGAACAACAAGAACAACAAGAACAACAAGAACAACAGGAACAACAAGAACAACAAGAACAACAAGAACAACAAGTACAACAAGAACAACAAGAACAACAAGTACAACAAGAACAACAAGAACAACAAGAACAACAAGAACGGGAAGAACAACAAGAACGACAAAAACAACAACATGAACAACAAGAATAACAAGAACAACAACAACAAGAACCACTAGAACAACATCAACAAGAACAACAAGAGCAACAAGAACAACAAGAACAACAAGAACAACAACAACAACAAGAACAACAAGAACAACAACATGAACAACAAGAACATCAACAACCAGTACAACAAGAACATCAAGAACAACAAGAACAACAAGAACAACAAGAACAACAAGAACAACAAGAGCAACAAGTACAACAAGAGCAACAAGAGCAACAAGAGCAACAAGAACAACAAGAACAACAAGTACAACAAGAACAACAAGAACAACAAGAACAACAAGAACAACAAGAACGACAAGAACGGGAAGAACAACAAGAACAACAACAACAAGAACGACAAAAACAACAACATGAACAACAAGAATAACAAGAACAACAACAACAAGAACCACTAGAACAACAACAACAAGAACAACAAGAGCAACAAGAACAACAAGAACAACAAGAACAACAAGAACAACAAGAACAACAAGAACAACAAGAACAACAACAACAACAACAACATGAACAACAAGAACATCAACAACCAGTACAACAAGAACATCAAGAACAACAAGAACAACAAGAACAACAAGAACAACAAGAGCAACAAGTACAACAAGAGCAACAAGAGCAACAAGAGCAACAAGAACAATAAGAACAACAAGATCAGCAACAACAACAAGATCAACAACAACAACAAGAACAACAAGAACAACAAGAACATCAAGAACATCAAGAACAACACGAACAACAAGAACGACAAGAACAACAAGAACAACAAGAACAACAAGAACAACAAGAACAACAAGAACAACAAGAACAACAAGAACAACAAGAACAACAAGAACAACAAGAACAACAAGAACAACAGGAACAACAGGAACAACGTGAACAACGAGAACAACAAGAACAACGAGAACAACGAGAACAACGAGAACAACGAGAACAACAAGAACAACAAGAACAACAAGAACAACAAGAACAACAAGAACAACAAGAACAACAAGAACAACAAGAACAACAAGATCAACAACAAAAAGAAGTACAACAAGAACATCAAGAACAACAAGAACAACAAGAACATCAAGAACATCAAGAACAACAAGAACAACAAGAACAACAAGAACGACAAGAACGACAAGAACGGCAAGAACAACAAGAACAACAACAACAAGAACGACAAGAACGACAAAAACAACAACATGAACAACAAGAACAACAAGAACAACAAGAACAACAAGAACAACAAGAACAACAAGAACAACAACAACATGAACAACAAGAACATCAACAACCAATACAACAAGAACATCAAGAACAATAAGAACAACAAGAACAACAAGAACAACAAGAACAACAAGAACAACAAGAACAACAAGAACAACAAGAACAACAAGAACAACAAGAACAACAAGAACAACAAGAACAACAAGAACAACAAGAACAACAAGAACAACAAGAACAACAAGAACAACAAGAACAACAAGAACAACAAGAACAACAAGAACAACAGGAACAACAGGAACAACAAGAACAACAAGAACAACAAGTACAACAAGAACAACAAGAACAACAAGTACAACAAGAACAACAAGAACAACAAGAACAACAAGAACAACAAGAACGGGAAGAACAACAAGAACGACAAAAACAACAACATGAACAACAAGAATAACAAGAACAACAACAACAAGAACCACTAGAACAACAACAACAAGAACAACAAGAGCAACAAGAACAACAAGAACAACAAGAACAACAACAACAACAAGAACAACAAGAACAACAACAACATGAACAACAAGAACATCAACAACCAGTACAACAAGAACATCAAGAACAACAAGAACAACAAGAACAACAAGAGCAACAAGTACAACAAGAGCAACAAGAGCAACAAGAACAACAAGAACAACAAGAACGACAAGAACGACAAGAACGGGAAGAACAACAAGAACAACAACAACAAGAACGACAAGAACGACAAGAACGGGAAGAACAACAAGAACAACAACAACAAGAACGACAAAAACAACAACATGAACAACAAGAATAACAAGAACAACAACAACAAGAACCACTAGAACAACAACAACAAGAACAACAAGAGCAACAAGAACAACAAGAACAACAAGAACAACAAGAACAACAAGAACAACAACAACAACAACAACATGAACAACAAGAACATCAACAACCAGTACAACAAGAACATCAAGAACAACAAGAACAACAAGAACAACAAGAACAACAAGAACAACAAGAGCAACAAGTACAACAAGAGCAACAAGAGCAACAAGAGCAACAAGAACAATAAGAACAACAAGATCAGCAACAACAACAAGATCAACAACAACAACAAGAACAACAAGAACAACAAGAACATCAAGAACATCAAGAACAACACGAACAACAAGAACGACAAGAACAACAAGAACAACAAGAACAACAAGAACAACAAGAACAACAAGAACAACAAGAACAACAAGAACAACAAGAACAACAAGAACAACAGGAACAACAGGAACAACGAGAACAACGAGAACAACAAGAACAACGAGAACAACGAGAACAACGAGAACAACGAGAACAACAAGAACAACAAGAACAACAAGAACAACAAGAACAACAAGAACAACAAGAACAACAAGAACAACAAGATCAACAACAAAAAGAAGTACAACAAGAACATCAAGAACAACAAGAACAACAAGAACATCAAGAACATCAAGAACAACAAGAACAACAAGAACAACAAGAACGACAAGAACGACAAGAACGGCAAGAACAACAAGAACAACAACAAGAACGACAAGAACGACAAAAACAACAACATGAACAATAAGAACAACAAGAACAACAAGAACAACAAGAACAACAAGAACAACAAGAACAACAACAACAACAAGAGCAACAAGTACAACAAGAGCAACAAGAGCAACAAGAGCAACAAGAGCAACAAGAACAATAAGAACAACAAGATCAACAACAACAACAAGAACAACAAGATCAACAACAACAACAAGAACAACAAGAACAACAAGAACATCAAGAACAACACGAACAACACGAACAACAAGAACAACAAGAAGAACAAGAACAACAAGAACAACAAGAACAACAAGAACAACAAGAACAACAAGAACAACAAGAACAACAAGAACAAGAACAGCAAGGACAACAACAACAAGAACTACATGAACAACAACAACAACAACAACAAGAACAACAACAACAACAAAAACAGGAACAACATGAACAACAAGAACAACAACAACAAGAACCACTAGAACAACAGCAACAAGAACAACAAGTACGACAAGAACAACAAAAACAACAAGAACAACAAGAACAACAAGAACAACAAGAACAACAAGAACAACAAGAACAACAAGAACAACAAGAACAACAAGAACAACAAGAACAACAAGAACAACAAGAACAACAAGAACAACAAGAACAACAAGAACAACAAGAACAACAAGAACAACAAGAACAACAAGAACAACAAGAACAACAAGAACAACAAGAACAACAAGAACAACAAGAACAACAAGAACAACAAGAACAACAAGAACAACAAGAACAACAAGAACAACAAGAACAACAAGAACAACAAGAACAACAAGAACAACAAGAACAACAAGAACAACAAGAACAACAAGAACAACAAGAACAACAAGAACAACAAGAACAACAAGAACAACAAGAACAACAAGAACAACAAGAACAACAAGAACAACAAGAACAACAAGAACAACAAGAACAACAAGAACAACAAGAACAACAAGAACAACAAGAACAACAAGAACAACAAGAACAACAAGAACAACAAGAACAACAAGAACAACAAGAACAACAAGAACAACGAGAACAACGAGAACAACGAGAACAACGAGAACAACGAGAACAACGAGAACAACGAGAACAACGAGAACAACGAGAACAACGAGAACAACAGGAACAACAGGAACAACGAGAACAACGAGAACAACGAGAACAACGAGAACAACGAGAACAACGAGAACAACGAGAACAACGAGAACAACGAGAACAACGAGAACAACGAGAACAACGAGAACAACGAGAACAACGAGAACAACGAGAACAACGAGAACAACGAGAACAACGAGAACAACGAGAACAACGAGAACAACGAGAACAACGAGAACAACGAGAACAACGAGAACAACGAGAACAACGAGAACAACGAGAACAACGAGAACAACGAGAACAACGAGAACAACGAGAACAACGAGAACAACGAGAACAACGAGAACAACGAGAACAACGAGAACAACGAGAACAACGAGAACAACGAGTACAACGAGTACAACGAGAACAACGAGAACAACGATAACAACAAGAACAACAAGAACGACAAGAACAACAAGAACAACGACAACATTAACGACAAGAACAACATCAACAAGGACAGCAAAAACAACAACAACATGAACAACAAGAACAACAAGAACAACAACAACAAGAACAACAAAAACAACAACAACATGAACAACAAGAACAACAAGAACAAGAACAACTAGAACAACAACAACCAGAACAACAAGAACAACAACAACAACAAAAACAGGAACAACAACAACAACAAGAACAACAACAAGAACAACAAGAACAACAACAACAAGAACAACAAGAACAAGAAGAACAACAAGAACGACAAGAACAACAACAGCATGAACAACAAGAACATCAACAACCAGAACAACAAGAACAACAAGAACAACAAGAACATCAAGATCAACAAGAACAACAAGAACAACAAGAACAACAAGAACAACAAGAACAACAAGAACAACAAGAACAACAAGAACAACAAGAACAACAAGAACAACAAGAACAACAAGAACAACAAGAACAACAAGAACAACAAGAACAGCAAGAACAACAACAACAAGAATAACAAAAACAACAACATGAACAACAAGAACAACAAGAACAACAACAACAAGAACCACTAGAACAACAACAACAAGAACAAGAACAACAAGAGCAACAAGAGCAACAAGAGCAACAAGAGCAACAAGAGCAACAAGAGCAACAAGAGAAACAAGAGCAACAAGAGCAACAAGAGCAACAAGAGCAACAAGAGCAACAAGAACAACAAGAACAACAAGAACAACAAGAACAACAAGAACAACAAGAACAACAAGAACAACAAGAACAACAAGAACGACAAGAACGACAAGAACAACAAGAACAACAACAACAAGAACGACAAGAACAACATCAACAAGGACAACAAAAACAACAACAACATGAACAACAAGAACAACAACAACAAGAACGACAAGAACAACAACAACAAGAACAACAAGAACAACAAGAACAACAAGAACAAGAACAACTAGAACAACAATAACAAGCACAACAACAACAACAAAAACAGGAACAACAACAACAACAAGAACAACAACAAGAACAACAAGTACAACAACAACAAGAACAACAAGAAGAACAACAAGAACAACAAGAACAACAAGAACAACAAGAACAACAAGAACAACAAGATCAACAAGAACAACAAGAACAACAAGAACAACAAGAACAACAAGAACAACAAGAACAACAAGAACAACAACAACATGAACAACAAGAACATCAACAACCAGAACAACCAGAACAACAAGAACAACAAGAACAACAAGAACAACAAGAACAACAAGAACAACAAGAACAACAAGAACAACAAGAACAACAAGAACAACAAGAACGACAAGAACGACAAGAACGACAAGAACAACAAGAACAACAAGAACAACAAGAACAACAAGAACAACAAGAACAACAAGAACAACAAGAACAACAAGAACAACAAGAACAACAAGAACAACAAGAACAACAAGAACAACAAAAACAACAACAACATGAACAACAAGAACAACAAGAACAACAAGAACAACAAGAACAACAAGAACAACAAGAACAACAAGAACAACAAGAACAACAAGAACAACAAGAACAACAAGAACAACAAGAACAACAAGAACAACAAGAACAACAAGAACAACAAGAACAACAAGAACAACAAGAACAACAAGAACAACAAGAACAACAAGAACAACAAGAACAACAAGAACAACAAGAACGACAAGAACGACAAGAACGACAAGAACGACAAGAACGACAAGAACGACAAGAACAACAAGAACAACAAGAACAACAAGAACAACAAGAACAACAAGAACAACAAGAACAACAAGAACAACAAGAACAACATGAACAACTAGAACAACTAGAACAACAAGAACAACAAGAACAACAAGAACAACAAGAACAACAAGAACAACGAGAACAACAAGAACAACGAGAACAACAAGAACAACAAGAACAACAAGAACAACAGGAACAACAAGAACAACAAGAACAACAAGAACAACAAGTACAACAAGAACAACAAGAACAACAAGTACAACAAGAACAACAAGAACAACAAGAACAACAAGAACGGGAAGAACAACAAGAACGACAAAAACAACAACATGAACAACAAGAATAACAAGAACAACAACAACAAGAACCACTAGAACAACATCAACAAGAACAACAAGAGCAACAAGAACAACAAGAACAACAAGAACAACAACAACAACAAGAACAACAAGAACAACAACATGAACAACAAGAACATCAACAACCAGTACAACAAGAACATCAAGAACAACAAGAACAACAAGAACAACAAGAACAACAAGAACAACAAGAGCAACAAGTACAACAAGAGCAACAAGAGCAACAAGAGCAACAAGAACAACAAGAACAACAAGTACAACAAGAACAACAAGAACAACAAGAACAACAAGAACAACAAGAACGACAAGAACGACAAGAACGGGAAGAACAACAAGAACAACAACAACAAGAACGACAAAAACAACAACATGAACAACAAGAATAACAAGAACAACAACAACAAGAACCACTAGAACAACAACAACAAGAACAACAAGAGCAACAAGAACAACAAGAACAACAAGAACAACAAGAACAACAAGAACAACAACAACAACAACAACATGAACAACAAGAACATCAACAACCAGTACAACAAGAACATCAAGAACAACAAGAACAACAAGAACAACAAGAACAACAAGAGCAACAAGTACAACAAGAGCAACAAGAGCAACAAGAGCAACAAGAACAATAAGAACAACAAGATCAGCAACAACAACAAGATCAACAACAACAACAAGAACAACAAGAACAACAAGAACATCAAGAACATCAAGAACAACACGAACAACAAGAACGACAAGAACAACAAGAACAACAAGAACAACAAGAACAACAAGAACAACAAGAACAACAAGAACAACAAGAACAACAAGAACAACAAGAACAACAAGAACAACAAGAACAACAAGAACAACAGGAACAACAGGAACAACGAGAACAACGAGAACAACAAGAACAACGAGAACAACGAGAACA
>NW_027476098.1:845000-867500 GCF_051020955.1 Megalopta genalis
AACAACAACAACAACATGAACAACAAGAACATCAACAACCAGTACAACAAGAACATCAAGAACAACAAGAACAACAAGAACAACAAGAACAACAAGAGCAACAAGTACAACAAGAGCAACAAGAGCAACAAGAGCAACAAGAACAATAAGAACAACAAGATCAGCAACAACAACAAGATCAACAACAACAACAAGAACAACAAGAACAACAAGAACATCAAGAACATCAAGAACAACACGAACAACAAGAACGACAAGAACAACAAGAACAACAAGAACAACAAGAACAACAAGAACAACAAGAACAACAAGAACAACAAGAACAACAAGAACAACAGGAACAACAGGAACAACGAGAACAACGAGAACAACAAGAACAACGAGAACAACGAGAACAACGAGAACAACGAGAACAACAAGAACAACAAGAACAAAAAGAACAACAAGAACAACAAGAACAACAAGAACAACAAGAACAACAAGATCAACAACAAAAAGAAGTACAACAAGAACATCAAGAACAACAAGAACAACAAGAACATCAAGAACATCAAGAACAACAAGAACAACAAGAACAACAAGAACGACAAGAACGACAAGAACGGCAAGAACAACAAGAACAACAACAACAAGAACGACAAGAACGACAAAAACAACAACATGAACAACAAGAACAACAAGAACAACAAGAACAACAAGAACAACAAGAACAACAACAACATGAACAACAAGAACATCAACAACCAGTACAACAAGAACATCAAGAACAATAAGAACAACAAGAACAACAAGAACAACAAGAACAACAAGAACAACAAGAACAACAAGAACAACAAGAACAACAAGAACAACAAGAACAACAAGAACAACAAGAACAACAAGAACAACAAGAACAACAAGAACAACAAGAACAACAAGAACAACAAGAACAACAAGAACAACAAGAACAACAAGAACAACAAGAACAACAAGAACAACAAGAACAACAAGAACAACAAGAACAACAAGAACAACAAGAACAACAAGAACAACAGGAACAACAGGAACAACAGGAACAACGAGAACAACGAGAACAACGAGAACAACGAGAACAACGAGAACAACGAGAACAACGAGAACAACGAGAACAACGAGAACAACGAGAACAACGAGAACAACGAGAACAACGAGAACAACGAGAACAACGAGAACAACGAGAACAACAGGAACAACGAGAACAACAGGAACAACGAGAACAACGAGAACAACGAGAACAACGAGAACAACGAGAACAACGAGAACAACGAGAACAACGAGAACAACGAGAACAACGAGAACAACGAGAACAACGAGAACAACGAGAACAACGAGAACAACGAGAACAACGAGTACAACGAGTACAACGAGAACAACGAGAACAACGATAACAACGAGAACAACGATAACAACAAGAACAACAAGAACAACGACAACATTAACGACAAGAACAACATCAACAAGGACAGCAAAAACAACAACAACATGAACAACAAGAACAACAAGAACAACAACAACAAGAACAACAAAAACAACAACAACATGAACAACAAGAACAACAAGAACAAGAACAACTAGAACAACAACAACCAGAACAACAAGAACAACAACAACAACAAAAACAGGAACAACAACAACAACAAGAACAACAACAAGAACAACAAGAACAACAACAACAAGAACAACAAGAACAAGAAGAACAACAAGAACGACAAGAACAACAACAGCATGAACAACAAGAACATCAACAACCAGAACAACAAGAACAACAAGAACAACAAGAACATCAAGATCAACAAGAACAACAAGAACAACAAGAACAACAAGAACAACAAGAACAACAAGAACAACAAGAACAACAAGAACAACAAGAACAACAAGAACAACAAGAACAACAAGAACAACAAGAACAACAAGAACAACAAGAACAGCAAGAACAACAACAACAAGAATAACAAAAACAACAACATGAACAACAAGAACAACAAGAACAACAACAACAAGAACCACTAGAACAACAACAACAAGAACAAGAACAACAAGAGCAACAAGAGCAACAAGAGCAACAAGAGCAACAAGAGCAACAAGAGCAACAAGAGAAACAAGAGCAACAAGAGCAACAAGAGCAACAAGAGCAACAAGAGCAACAAGAACAACAAGAACAACAAGAACAACAAGAACAACAAGAACAACAAGAACAACAAGAACAACAAGAACAACAAGAACGACAAGAACGACAAGAACAACAAGAACAACAACAACAAGAACGACAAGAACAACATCAACAAGGACAACAAAAACAACAACAACATGAACAACAAGAACAACAACAACAAGAACGACAAGAACAACAACAACAAGAACAACAAGAACAACAAGAACAACAAGAACAAGAACAACTAGAACAACAGTAACAAGCACAACAACAACAACAAAAACAGGAACAACAACAACAACAAGAACAACAACAAGAACAACAAGTACAACAACAACAAGAACAACAAGAAGAACAACAAGAACAACAAGAACAACAAGAACAACAAGAACAACAAGAACAACAAGATCAACAAGAACAACAAGAACAACAAGAACAACAAGAACAACAAGAACAACAAGAACAACAACAACATGAACAACAAGAACATCAACAACCAGAACAACCAGAACAACAAGAACAACAAGAACAACAAGAACAACAAGAACAACAAGAACAACAAGAACAACAAGAACAACAAGAACAACAAGAACGACAAGAACGACAAGAACGACAAGAACAACAAGAACAACAAGAACAACAAGAACAACAAGAACAACAAGAACAACAAGAACAACAAGAACAACAAGAACAACAAGAACAACAAGAACAACAAGAACAACAAAAACAACAACAACATGAACAACAAGAACAACAAGAACAACAAGAACAACAAGAACAACAAGAACAACAAGAACAACAAGAACAACAAGAACAACAAGAACAACAAGAACAACAAGAACAACAAGAACAACAAGAACAACAAGAACAACAAGAACAACAAGAACAACAAGAACAACAAGAACAACAAGAACAACAAGAACAACAAGAACAACAAGAACGACAAGAACGACAAGAACGACAAGAACGACAAGAACGACAAGAACGACAAGAACAACAAGAACAACAAGAACAACAAGAACAACAAGAACAACAAGAACAACAAGAACAACATGAACAACTAGAACAACTAGAACAACAAGAACAACAAGAACAACAAGAACAACAAGAACAACAAGAACAACGAGAACAACAAGAACAACGAGAACAACAAGAACAACAAGAACAACAAGAACAACAGGAACAACAAGAACAACAAGAACAACAAGAACAACAAGAACAACAAGTACAACAAGAACAACAAGAACAACAAGTACAACAAGAACAACAAGAACAACAAGAACAACAAGAACGGGAAGAACAACAAGAACGACAAAAACAACAACATGAACAACAAGAATAACAAGAACAACAACAACAAGAACCACTAGAACAACATCAACAAGAACAACAAGAGCAACAAGAACAACAAGAACAACAAGAACAACAACAACAACAAGAACAACAAGAACAACAACATGAACAACAAGAACATCAACAACCAGTACAACAAGAACATCAAGAACAACAAGAACAACAAGAACAACAAGAACAACAAGAACAACAAGAGCAACAAGTACAACAAGAGCAACAAGAGCAACAAGAGCAACAAGAACAACAAGAACAACAAGTA
Organism: Megalopta genalis; assembly: GCF_051020955.1. Taxonomy (NCBI): domain Eukaryota; kingdom Metazoa; phylum Arthropoda; class Insecta; order Hymenoptera; family Halictidae; genus Megalopta; species Megalopta genalis. The sequence continues at coordinate 848,783 of NW_027476098.1, forward strand.
CAACAAGAACAACAAGAACAACAAGAACAACAAGAACAACAAGAACGACAAGAACGACAAGAACGGGAAGAACAACAAGAACAACAACAACAAGAACGACAAAAACAACAACATGAACAACAAGAATAACAAGAACAACAACAACAAGAACCACTAGAACAACAACAACAAGAACAACAAGAGCAACAAGAACAACAAGAACAACAAGAACAACAAGAACAACAAGAACAACAACAACAACAACAACAACAACATGAACAACAAGAACATCAACAACCAGTACAACAAGAACATCAAGAACAACAAGAACAACAAGAACAACAAGAACAACAAGAGCAACAAGTACAACAAGAGCAACAAGAGCAACAAGAGCAACAAGAACAATAAGAACAACAAGATCAGCAACAACAACAAGATCAACAACAACAACAAGAACAACAAGAACAACAAGAACATCAAGAACATCAAGAACAACACGAACAACAAGAACGACAAGAACAACAAGAACAACAAGAACAACAAGAACAACAAGAACAACAAGAACAACAAGAACAACAAGAACAACAAGAACAACAAGAACAACAAGAACAACAAGAACAACAGGAACAACAGGAACAACGAGAACAACGAGAACAACAAGAACAACGAGAACAACGAGAACAACGAGAACAACGAGAACAACAAGAACAACAAGAACAACAAGAACAACAAGAACAACAAGAACAACAAGAACAACAAGAACAACAAGAACAACAAGATCAACAACAAAAAGAAGTACAACAAGAACATCAAGAACAACAAGAACAACAAGAACATCAAGAACATCAAGAACAACAAGAACAACAAGAACAACAAGAACGACAAGAACGACAAGAACGGCAAGAACAACAAGAACAACAACAACAAGAACGACAAGAACGACAAAAACAACAACATGAACAACAAGAACAACAAGAACAACAAGAACAACAAGAACAACAAGAACAACAAGAACAACAAGAACAACAACAACATGAACAACAAGAACATCAACAACCAGTACAACAAGAACATCAAGAACAATAAGAACAACAAGAACAACAAGAACAACAAGAACAACAAGAACAACAACATGAACAACAAGAACATCAACAACCAGTACAACAAGAACAACAAGAACAACAAGAACAACAAGAACAACAAGAACAACAAGAACAACAAGAACAACAAGAACAACAGGAACAACAGGAACAACAAGAACAACAAGAACAACAAGTACAACAAGAACAACAAGAACAACAAGTACAACAAGAACAACAAGAACAACAAGAACAACAAGAACGGGAAGAACAACAAGAACGACAAAAACAACAACATGAACAACAAGAATAACAAGAACAACAACAACAAGAACCACTAGAACAACAACAACAAGAACAACAAGAGCAACAAGAACAACAAGAACAACAAGAACAACAACAACAACAAGAACAACAAGAACAACAACAACATGAACAACAAGAACATCAACAACCAGTACAACAAGAACATCAAGAACAACAAGAACAACAAGAACAACAAGAACAACAAGAGCAACAAGTACAACAAGAGCAACAAGAGCAACAAGAGCAACAAGAACAACAAGAACAACAAGTACAACAAGAACAACAAGAACAACAAGAACAACAAGAACAACAAGAACGACAAGAACGACAAGAACGGGAAGAACAACAAGAACAACAACAACAAGAACGACAAAAACAACAACATGAACAACAAGAATAACAAGAACAACAACAACAAGAACCACTAGAACAACAACAACAAGAACAACAAGAGCAACAAGAACAACAAGAACAACAAGAACAACAAGAACAACAAGAACAACAACAACAACAACAACATGAACAACAAGAACATCAACAACCAGTACAACAAGAACATCAAGAACAACAAGAACAACAAGAACAACAAGAACAACAAGAGCAACAAGTACAACAAGAGCAACAAGAGCAACAAGAGCAACAAGAACAATAAGAACAACAAGATCAGCAACAACAACAAGATCAACAACAACAACAAGAACAACAAGAACAACAAGAACATCAAGAACATCAAGAACAACACGAACAACAAGAACGACAAGAACAACAAGAACAACAAGAACAACAAGAACAACAAGAACAACAAGAACAACAAGAACAACAAGAACAACAGGAACAACAGGAACAACGAGAACAACGAGAACAACAAGAACAACGAGAACAACGAGAACAACGAGAACAACGAGAACAACAAGAACAACAAGAACAACAAGAACAACAAGAACAACAAGAACAACAAGAACAACAAGAACAACAAGATCAACAACAAAAAGAAGTACAACAAGAACATCAAGAACAACAAGAACAACAAGAACATCAAGAACATCAAGAACAACAAGAACAACAAGAACAACAAGAACGACAAGAACGACAAGAACGGCAAGAACAACAAGAACAACAACAACAAGAACGACAAGAACGACAAAAACAACAACATGAACAATAAGAACAACAAGAACAACAAGAACAACAAGAACAACAAGAACAACAAGAACAACAACAACAACAAGAGCAACAAGTACAACAAGAGCAACAAGAGCAACAAGAGCAACAAGAGCAACAAGAACAATAAGAACAACAAGATCAACAACAACAACAAGAACAACAAGATCAACAACAACAACAAGGACAACAAGAACAACAAGAACATCAAGAACAACACGAACAACACGAACAACAAGAACAACAAGAAGAACAAGAACAACAAGAACAACAAGAACAACAAGAACAACAAGAACAACAAGAACAACAAGAACAACAAGAACAAGAACAGCAAGGACAACAACAACAAGAACTACATGAACAACAACAACAACAACAACAAGAACAACAACAACAACAAAAACAGGAACAACATGAACAACAAGAACAACAACAACAAGAACCACTAGAACAACAGCAACAAGAACAACAAGTACGACAAGAACAACAAAAACAACAAGAACAACAAGAACAACAAGAACAACAAGAACAACAAGAACAACAAGAACAACAAGAACAACAAGAACAACAAGAACAACAAGAACAACAAGAACAACAAGAACAACAAGAACAACAAGAACAACAAGAACAACAAGAACAACAAGAACAACAAGAACAACAAGAACAACAAGAACAACAAGAACAACAAGAACAACAAGAACAACAAGAACAACAAGAACAACAAGAACAACAAGAACAACAAGAACAACAAGAACAACAAGAACAACAAGAACAACAAGAACAACAAGAACATCAAGAACATCAAGAACAACACGAACAACAAGAACGACAAGAACAACAAGAACAACAAGAACAACAAGAACAACAAGAACAACAAGAACAACAAGAACAACAAGAACAACAGGAACAACAGGAACAACGAGAACAACGAGAACAACAAGAACAACGAGAACAACGAGAACAACGAGAACAACGAGAACAACAAGAACAACAAGAACAACAAGAACAACAAGAACAACAAGAACAACAAGAACAACAAGAACAACAAGAACAACAAGATCAACAACAAAAAGAAGTACAACAAGAACATCAAGAACAACAAGAACAACAAGAACATCAAGAACATCAAGAACAACAAGAACAACAAGAACAACAAGAACGACAAGAACGACAAGAACGGCAAGAACAACAAGAACAACAACAACAAGAACGACAAGAACGACAAAAACAACAACATGAACAATAAGAACAACAAGAACAACAAGAACAACAAGAACAACAAGAACAACAAGAACAACAACAACAACAAGAGCAACAAGTACAACAAGAGCAACAAGAGCAACAAGAGCAACAAGAGCAACAAGAACAATAAGAACAACAAGATCAACAACAACAACAAGAACAACAAGATCAACAACAACAACAAGGACAACAAGAACAACAAGAACATCAAGAACAACACGAACAACACGAACAACAAGAACAACAAGAAGAACAAGAACAACAAGAACAACAAGAACAACAAGAACAACAAGAACAACAAGAACAACAAGAACAACAAGAACAAGAACAGCAAGGACAACAACAACAAGAACTACATGAACAACAACAACAACAACAACAAGAACAACAACAACAACAAAAACAGGAACAACATGAACAACAAGAACAACAACAACAAGAACCACTAGAACAACAGCAACAAGAACAACAAGTACGACAAGAACAACAAAAACAACAAGAACAACAAGAACAACAAGAACAACAAGAACAACAAGAACAACAAGAACAACAAGAACAACAAGAACAACAAGAACAACAAGAACAACAAGAACAACAAGAACAACAAGAACAACAAGAACAACAAGAACAACAAGAACAACAAGAACAACAAGAACAACAAGAACAACAAGAACAACAAGAACAACAAGAACAACAAGAACAACAAGAACAACAAGAACAACAAGAACAACAAGAACAACAAGAACAACAAGAACAACAAGAACAACAAGAACAACAAGAACAACAAGAACAACATGAACAACAAGAACAACAAGAACAACAAGAACAACAAGAACAACAAGAACAACAAGAACAACAAGAACAACAAGAACAACAAGAACAACAAGAACAACAAGAACAACAAGAACAACAAGAACAACAAGAACAACAAGAACAACAAGAACAACAAGAACAACAAGAACAACAAGAACAACAAGAACAACAAGAACAACAAGAACAACAAGAACAACAAGAACAACAAGAACAACAAGAACAACAAGAACAACAAGAACAACAAGAACAACAAGAACAACAGGAGCAACAGGAACAACAGGAACAACAGGAACAACGAGAACAACGAGAACAACGAGAACAACGAGAACAACGAGAACAACGAGAACAACGAGAACAACGAGAACAACGAGAACAACGAGAACAACGAGAACAACGAGAACAACGAGAACAACGAGAACAACGAGAACAACGAGAACAACGAGAACAACGAGAACAACGAGAACAACGAGAACAACGAGAACAACGAGAACAACGAGAACAACGAGAACAACGAGTACAACGAGAACAACGAGAACAACGATAACAACAAGAACAACAAGAACGACAAGAACAACAAGAACAACGACAACATTAACGACAAGAACAACATCAACAAGGACAGCAAAAACAACAACAACATGAACAACAAGAACAACAAGAACAACAACAACAAGAACAACAAAAACAACAACAACATGAACAACAAGAACAACAAGAACAAGAACAACTAGAACAACAACGACCAGAACGACAAGAAAAACAACAACAACAAAAACAGGAACAACAACAACAACAAGAACAACAACAAGAACAACAAGAACAAGAAGAACAACAAGAACGACAAGAACAACAACAGCATGAACAACAAGAACATCAACAACCAGAACAACAAGAACAACAAGAACAACAAGAACATCAAGATCAACAAGAACAACAAGAACAACAAGAACAACAAGAACAACAAGAACAACAAGAACAACAAGAACAACAAGAACGACAAGAACGACAAGAACGGCAAGAACAACAAGAACAACAACAACAAGAACGACAAGAACGACAAAAACAACAACATGAACAACAAGAACAACAAGAACAACAAGAACAACAAGAACAACAAGAACAACAACAACATGAACAACAAGAACATCAACAACCAGTACAACAAGAACATCAAGAACAATAAGAACAACAAGAACAACAAGAACAACAAGAACAACAAGAACAACAAGAACAACAAGAACAACAAGAACAACAAGAACAACAAGAACAACAAGAACAACAAGAACAACAAGAACAACAAGAACAACAAGAACAACAGGAACAACAGGAACAACAAGAACAACAAGAACAACAAGTACAACAAGAACAACAAGAACAACAAGTACAACAAGAACAACAAGAACAACAAGAACAACAAGAACGGGAAGAACAACAAGAACGACAAAAACAACAACATGAACAACAAGAATAACAAGAACAACAACAACAAGAACCACTAGAACAACAACAACAAGAACAACAAGAGCAACAAGAACAACAAGAACAACAAGAACAACAACAACAACAAGAACAACAAGAACAACAACAACATGAACAACAAGAACATCAACCACCAGTACAACAAGAACATCAAGAACAACAAGAACAACAAGAACAACAAGAGCAACAAGTACAACAAGAGCAACAAGAGCAACAAGAGCAACAAGAACAACAAGAACAACAAGTACAACAAGAACAACAAGAACAACAAGAACAACAAGAACAACAAGAACGACAAGAACGACAAGAACGGGAAGAACAACAAGAACAACAACAACAAGAACGACAAAAACAACAACATGAACAACAAGAATAACAAGAACAACAACAACAAGAACCACTAGAACAACAACAACAAGAACAACAAGAGCAACAAGAACGACAAGAACAACAAGAACAACAAGAACAACAAGAACAACAAGAACAACAACAACAACAACAACATGAACAACAAGAACATCAACAACCAGTACAACAAGAACATCAAGAACAACAAGAACAACAAGAACAACAAGAACAACAAGAGCAACAAGTACAACAAGAGCAACAAGAGCAACAAGAGCAACAAGAACAATAAGAACAACAAGATCAGCAACAACAACAAGATCAACAACAACAACAAGAACAACAAGAACAACAAGAACATCAAGAACATCAAGAACAACACGAACAACAAGAACGACAAGAACAACAAGAACAACAAGAACAACAAGAACAACAAGAACAACAAGAACAACAAGAACAACAAGAACAACAAGAACAACAGGAACAACAGGAACAACGAGAACAACGAGAACAACAAGAACAACGAGAACAACGAGAACAACGAGAACAACGAGAACAACAAGAACAACAAGAACAAAAAGAACAACAAGAACAACAAGAACAACAAGAACAACAAGAACAACAAGATCAACAACAAAAAGAAGTACAACAAGAACATCAAGAACAACAAGAACAACAAGAACATCAAGAACATCAAGAACAACAAGAACAACAAGAACAACAAGAACGACAAGAACGACAAGAACGGCAAGAACAACAAGAACAACAACAACAAGAACGACAAGAACGACAAAAACAACAACATGAACAACAAGAACAACAAGAACAACAAGAACAACAAGAACAACAAGAACAACAAGAACAACAACAACATGAACAACAAGAACATCAACAACCAGTACAACAAGAACATCAAGAACAATAAGAACAACAAGAACAACAAGAACAACAAGAACAACAAGAACAACAAGAACAACAAGAACAACAAGAGCAACAAGTACAACAAGAGCAACAAGAGCAACAAGAGCAACAAGAACAATAAGAACAACAAGATCAACAACAACAACAAGAACAACAAGATCAACAACAACAACAAGAACAACAAGAACAACAAGAACATCAAGAACAACACGAACAACACGAACAACAAGAACAACAAGAAGAACAAGAACAACAAGAACAACAAGAACAACAAGAACAACAAGAACAACAAGAACAACAAGAACAACAAGAACAACAAGAACAACAAGAACAACAAGAACAACAAGAACAACAAGAGCAACAAGAACAACAAGAACAACAAGAACAACAAGAACAACAAGAACAACAAGAACAACGAGAACAACGAGAACAACGAGAACAACGAGAACAACGAGAACAACGAGAACAACGAGAACAACGAGAACAACGAGAACAACGAGAACAACGAGAACAACGAGAACAACGAGAACAACGAGAACAACGAGAACAACAGTAACAACGAGAACAACAGGAACAGCAGGAACAACGAGAACAACGAGAACAACGAGAACAACGAGAACAACGAGAACAACGAGAACAACGAGAACAACGAGAACAACGAGTACAACGAGAACAACGAGAACAACGATAACAACAAGAACAACAAGAACGACAAGAACAACAAGAACAACAACAACATTAACGACAAGAACAACATCAACAAGGACAGCAAAAACAACAACAACATGAACAACAAGAACAACAAGAACAACAACAACAAGAACAACAAAAACAACAACAACATGAACAACAAGAACAACAAGAACAAGAACAACTAGAACAACAACAACCAGAACAACAAGAACAACAACAACAACAAAAACAGGAACAACAACAACAACAAGAACAACAACAAGAACAACAAGAACAACAACAACAAGAACAACAAGAACAAGAAGAACAACAAGAACGACAAGAACAACAACAGCATGAACAACAAGAACATCAACAACCAGAACAACAAGAACAACAAGAACAACAAGAACATCAAGATCAACAAGAACAACAAGAACAACAAGAACAACAAGAACAACAAGAACAACAAGAACAACAAGAACAACAAGAACAACAAGAACAACAAGAACAACAAGAACAACAAGAACAACAAGAACAACAAGAACAACAAGAACAACAAGAACAGCAAGAACAACAACAACAAGAATAACAAAAACAACAACATGAACAACAAGAACAACAAGAACAACAACAACAAGAACCACTAGAACAACAACAACAAGAACAAGAACAACAAGAGCAACAAGAGCAACAAGAGCAACAAGAGCAACAAGAGCAACAAGAGCAACAAGAGCAACAAGAGCAACAAGAGCAACAAGAGCAACAAGAACAACAAGAACAACAAGAACAACAAGAACAACAAGAACAACAAGAACAACAAGAACAACAAGAACGACAAGAACGACAAGAACAACAAGAACAACAACAACAAGAACGACAAGAACAACATCAACAAGGACAACAAAAACAACAACAACATGAACAACAAGAACAACAACAACAAGAACGACAAGAACAACAACAACATGAACAACAAGAACAACAAGAACAACAAGAACAAGAACAACTAGAACAACAATAACAAGCACAACAACAACAACAAAAACAGGAACAACAAGAACAACAAGAACAACAACAAGAACAACAAGTACAACAACAACAAGAACAACAAGAAGAACAACAAGAACAACAAGAACAACAAGAACAACAAGAACAACAGGAACAACGAGAACAACGAGAACAACAAGAACAACGAGAACAACGAGAACAACGAGAACAACAAGAACAACAAGAACAACAAGAACAACAAGAACAACAAGAACAACAAGAACAACAAGAACAACAAGATCAACAACAAAAGGAAGTACAACAAGAACATCAAGAACAACAAGAACAACAAGAACATCAAGAACATCAAGAACAACAAGAACAACAAGAACAACAAGAACGACAAGGACGACAAGAACGGCAAGAACAACAAGAACAACAACAACAAGAACGACAAGAACGACAAAAACAACAACATGAACAACAAGAACAACAAGAACAACAAGAACAACAAGAACAACAAGAACAACAAGAACAACAAGAACAACAACAACATGAACAACAAGAACATCAACAACCAGTACAACAAGAACATCAAGAACAATAAGAACAACAAGAACAACAAGAACAACAAGAACAACAAGAACAACAAGAACAACAAGAACAACAAGAACAACAAGAGCAACAAGTACAACAAGAGCAACAAGAGCAACAAGAGCAACAAGAGCAACAAGAACAATAAGAACAACAAGATCAACAACAAGAACAAGAACAACAAGATCAACAACAACAACAAGAACAACAAGAACAACAAGAACATCAAGAACAACACGAACAACACGAACAACAAGAACAACAAGAAGAACAAGAACAACAAGAACAACAAGAACAACAAGAACAACAAGAACAACAAGAACAACAAGAACAAGAACAGCAAGGACAACAACAACAAGAACTACATGAACAACAACAACAACAACAACAAGAACAACAACAACAACAAGAACAACAACAACAACAAAAACAGGAACAACATGAACAACAAGAACAACAACAACAAGAACCACTAGAACAACAGCAACAAGAACAACAAGTACGACAAGAACAACAAAAACAACAAGAACAACAAGAACAACAAGAACAACAAGAACAACAAGAACAACAAGAACAACAAGAACAACAAGAACAACAAGAACAACAAGAACAACAAGAACAACAAGAACAACAAGAACAACAAGAACAACAAGAACAACAAGAACAACAAGAACAACAAGAACAACAAGAACAACAAGAACAACAAGCACAACAAGAACAACAAGCACAACAAGAACAACAAGAACAACAAGAACAACAAGAACAACAAGAACAACAAGAACAACAAGAACAACAAGAACAACAAGAACAACAAGAACAACAAGAACAACAAGAACAACAAGAACAACAAGAACAACAAGAACAACAAGAACAACAAGAACAACAAGAACAACAAGAACAACAAGAACAACAAGAACAACAAGAACAACAAGAACAACAAGAACAACAAGAACAACAAGAACAACAAGAACAACAAGAACAACAAGAACAACAAGAACAACAAGAACAACAAGAACAACAAGAACAACAAGAACAACAAGAACAACAAGAACAACAAGAACAACAAGAACAACAAGAACAACAAGAACAACAAGAACAACAGGAACAACAGGAACAACAGGAACAACGAGAACAACGAGAACAACGAGAACAACGAGAACAACGAGAACAACGAGAACAACGAGAACAACGAGAACAACGAGAACAACGAGAACAACGAGAACAACGAGAACAACGAGAACAACGAGAACAACGAGAACAACGAGAACAACGAGAACAACGAGAACAACGAGAACAACGAGAACAACGAGAACAACGAGAACAACGAGAACAACGAGAACAACGAGAACAACGAGAACAACGAGAACAACGAGAACAACGAGAACAACGAGAACAACGAGAACAACGAGAACAACGAGAACAACGAGAACAACGAGAACAACGAGAACAACGAGAACAACGAGTACAACGAGAACAACGAGAACAACGATAACAACAAGAACAACAAGAACGACAAGAACAACAAGAACAACAACAACATTAACGACAAGAACAACATCAACAAGGACAGCAAAAACAACAACAACATGAACAACAAGAACAACAAGAACAACAACAACAAGAACAACAAAAACAACAACAACATGAACAACAAGAACAACAAGAACAAGAACAACTAGAACAACAACAACCAGAACAACAAGAACAACAACAACAACAAAAACAGGAACAACAACAACAACAACAAGAACAACAACAAGAACAACAAGAACAACAACAACAAGAACAACAACAACATGAACAACAAGAACATCAACAACCAGAACAACCAGAACAACAAGAACAACAAGAACAACAAGAACAACAAGATCAACAAGAACAACAAGAACAACAAGAACAACAAGAACAACAAGAACAACAAGAACAACAAGAACAACAAGAACAACAAGAACAACAAGAACAACAAGAACAACAAGAACAACAAGAACAACAAGAACAACAAGAACAACAAGAACAACAAGAACAACAAGAACAGCAAGAACAACAACAACAAGAATAACAAAAACAACAACATGAACAACAAGAACAACAAGAACAACAACAACAAGAACCACTAGAACAACAACAACAAGAACAAGAACAACAAGAGCAACAAGAGCAACAAGAGCAACAAGAGCAACAAGAGCAACAAGAGCAACAAGAGCAACAAGAGCAACAAGAGCAACAAGAACAACAAGAACAACAAGAACAACAAGAACAACAAGAACAACAAGAACAACAAGAACAACAAGAACAACAAGAACAACAAGAACGACAAGAACGACAAGAACAACAAGAACAACAACAACAAGAACGACAAGAACAACATCAACAAGGACAACAAAAACAACAACAACATGAACAACAAGAACAACAACAACAAGAACGACAAGAACAACAACATGAACAACAAGAACAACAAGAACAAGAACAACTAGAACAACAATAACAAGCACAACAACAACAACAAAAACAGGAACAACAACAACAACAAGAACAACAACAAGAACAACAAGTACAACAACAACAAGAACAACAAGAAGAACAACAAGAACAACAAGAACAACAAGAACAACAAGAACAACAAGAACAACAAGAACAACAAGAACAACAAGAACAACAAGAACAACAAGAACAACAACAACATGAACAACAAGAACATCAACAACCAGAACAACCAGAACAACAAGAACAACAAGAACAACAAGAACAACAAGAACAACAAGAACAACAAGAACAACAAGAACAACAAGAACAACAAGAACAACAAGAACAACAAGAACAACAAGAACAACAAGAACAACAAGAACAACAAGAACAACAAGAACAACAAGAACAACAAGAACAACAAGAGCAACAAGAACAACAAGAACAACAAGAACAACAAGAACAACAAGAACAACAAGAACAACAAGAACAACAAGAACGACAAGAACGACAAGAACGACAAGAACACCAAGAACAACAAGAACAACAAGAACAACAAGAATAACAAGAACAACAAGAACAACAAGAACAACAAGAACAACAAGAACAACAAGAACAACAAGAACAACAAGAACAACATGAACAACAAGAACAACAAGAACAACAAGAACAACAAGAACAACAAGAACAACAAGAACAACAGGAACAACAAGAACAACAAGAACAACAAGTACAACAAGAACAACAAGAACAACAAGTACAACAAGAACAACAAGAACAACAAGAACGGGAAGAACAACAAGAACGACAAAAACAACAACATGAACAACAAGAATAACAAGAACAACAACAACAAGAACCACTAGAACAACATCAACAAGAACAACAAGAGCAACAAGAACAACAAGAACAACAAGAACAACAACAACAACAAGAACAACAAGAACAACAACATGAACAACAAGAACATCAACAACCAGTACAACAAGAACATCAAGAACAACAAGAACAACAAGAACAACAAGAACAACAAGAACAACAAGAACAACAAGAACAACAAGAGCAACAAGTACAACAAGAGCAACAAGAGCAACAAGAGCAACAAGAACAACAAGAACAACAAGTACAACAAGAACAACAAGAACAACAAGAACAACAAGAACAACAAGAACGACAAGAACGACAAGAACGGGAAGAACAACAAGAACAACAACAACAAGAACGACAAAAACAACAACATGAACAACAAGAATAACAAGAACAACAACAACAAGAACCACTAGAACAACAACAACAAGAACAACAAGAGCAACAAGAACAACAAGAACAACAAGAACAACAAGAACAACAAGAACAACAACAACAACAACAACATGAACAACAAGAACATCAACAACCAGTACAACAAGAACATCAAGAACAACAAGAACAACAAGAACAACAAGAACAACAAGAACAACAAGAACATCAAGAACATCAAGAACAACACGAACAACAAGAACGACAAGAACAACAAGAACAACAAGAACAACAAGAACAACAAGAACAACAAGAACAACAAGAACAACAGGAACAACAGGAACAACAGGAACAACAGGAACAACAGGAACAACAGGAACAACAGGAACAACGAGAACAACGGGAACAACGAGAACAACGAGAACAACGAGAACAACGAGAACAACGAGAACAACGAGAACAACGAGAACAACGAGAACAACGAGAACAACGAGAACAACGAGAACAACGAGAACAACGAGAACAACGAGAACAACGAGAACAACGAGAACAACGAGAACAACGAGAACAACGAGAACAACGAGAACAACGAGAACAACGAGAACAACGAGAACAACGAGAACAACGAGAACAACGAGAACAACGAGAACAACGAGAACAACGAGAACAACGAGAACAACAGGAACAACGAGAACAACAGGAACAACGAGAACAACGAGAACAACGAGAACAACGAGAACAACGAGAACAACGAGAACAACGAGAACAACGAGAACAACGAGAACAACGAGAACAACGAGAACAACGAGAACAACGAGAACAACGAGAACAACGAGAACAACGAGAACAACGAGAACAACGAGAACAACGAGAACAACGAGAACAACGAGTACAACGAGAACAACGAGAACAACAAGAACAACAAGAACGACAAGAACAACAAGAACAACAACAACATTAACGACAAGAACAACATCAACAAGGACAGCAAAAACAACAACAACATGAACAACAAGAACAACAAGAACAACAACAACAAGAACAACAAAAACAACAACAACATGAACAACAAGAACAACAATAACAAGAACAACTAGAACAACAACAACCAGAACAACAAGAACAACAACAACAACAAAAACAGGAACAACAGCAACAACAAGAACAACAACAAGAACAACAAGAACAACAACAACAAGAACAACAAGAACAACAAGAACAACAAGAACGACAAGAACAACAACAGCATGAACAACAAGAACATCAACAACCAGAACAAAAAGAACAACAAGAACAAGAAGAACATCAAGATCAACAAGAACAACTGGAACAACAAGAACAACAAGAACAACAAGAACAACAAGAACAACAAGAACAACAAGAACAACAAGAACAACAAGAACAACAAGAACGACAAGAACGACAAGAACGACAAGAACAACAAGAACAACAACAACATTAACGACAAGAACAACATCAACAAGGACAGCAAAAACAACAACAACATGAACAACAAGAACAAGAAGAACAACAACAACAAGAACAACAAAAACAACAACAACATGAACAACAAGAACAACAAGAACAACAAGAACAACAAGAACAACAAGAACAACAAGAACAACAAGAACAACAAGAACAACAAGAACAACAAGAACAACAAGAACAACAAGAACAACAAGAACAACAAGAACAACAAGAACAACAAGAACAACAAGATCAACAAGAACAACAAGAACAACAAGAACAACAAGAACAACAAGAACAACAAGAACAACAAGAACGACAAGAACAACAAGAACAACAAGAACGACAAGAACAACAAGAACAACAAGAGCAACAAGAACAACAAGAACAACAAGAACAACAAGAACAACAAGAACAACAAGAACAACAAGAACAACAAGAACAACAAGAACAACAAGAACAACAAGAACAACAAGAACGACAAGAACGACAAGAACAACAAGAACAACAACAACAAGAACGACAAGAACAACATCAACAAGGACAACAAAAACAACAACAACATGAACAACAAGAACAACAACAACAAGAACGACAAGAACAACAACAACATGAACAACAAGAACAACAAGAACAACAAGAACAAGAACAACTAGAACAACAATAACAAGCACAACAACAACAACAAAAACAGGAACAACAACAACAACAAGAACAACAACAAGAACAACAAGTACAACAACAACAAGAACAACAAGAAGAACAACAAGAACAACAAGAACAACAAGAACAACAAGAACAACAAGAACAACAAGAACAACAAGAACAACAAGAACAACAAGAACAACAAGAACAACAAGAACAACAAGAACAACAAGAACAACAAGAACAACAAGAACAACAAGAACAACAAGAACAACAAGAACAACAAGAACAACAACAACATGAACAACAAGAACAACCAGAACAACAAGAACAACAAGAACAACAAGAACAACAAGAACAACAAGAACAACAAGAACAACAAGAACGACAAGAACGACAAGAACGACAAGAACGACAAGAACGACAAGAACGACAAGAACGACAAGAACGACAAGAACAACAAGAACAACAAGAACAACAAGAACAACAAGAACAACAAGAACAACAAGAACAACAAGAACAACAAGAACAACAAGAACAACAAGAACAACAAGAACAACAAGAACAACAAGAACAACAAGAACAACAAGAACAACAAGAACAACATGAACAACAAGAACAACAAGAACAACAAGAACAACAAGAACAACAAGAACAACAAGAACAACGAGAACAACGAGAACAACGAGAACAACGAGAACAACGAGAACAACGAGAACAACGAGAACAACGAGAACAACGAGAACAACGAGAACAACGAGAACAACGAGAACAACGAGAACAACGAGAACAACGAGAACAACGAGAACAACGAGAACAACGAGAACAACGAGAACAACGAGAACAACGAGAACAACGAGAACAACGAGAACAACGAGAACAACGAGAACAACGAGAACAACGAGAACAACGAGAACAACGAGAACAACGAGAACAACGAGAACAACGAGAACAACGAGAACAACGAGAACAACGAGAACAACGAGAACAACGAGAACAACGAGAACAACGAGAACAACGAGTACAACGAGAACAACGAGAACAACAAGAACAACAAGAACGACAAGAACAACAAGAACAACAACAACATTAACGACAAGAACAACATCAACAAGGACAGCAAAAACAACAACAACATGAACAACAAGAACGACAAGAACAACAACAACAAGAACAACAAAAACAACAACAACATGAACAACAAGAACAACAAGAACAAGAACAACTAGAACAACAACAACCAGAACAACAAGAACAACAACAACAACAAAAACAGGAACAACAACAACAACAAGAACAACAACAAGAACAACAAGAACAACAACAACAAGAACAACAAGAACAACAAGAACAACAAGAACGACAAGAACAACAACAGCATGAACAACAAGAACATCAACAACCAGAACAACAAGAACAACAAGAACAACAAGAACATCAAGATCAACAAGAACAACTGGAACAACAAGAACAACAAGAACAACAAGAACAACAAGAACAACAAGAACAACAAGAACAACAAGAACAACAAGAACAACAAGAACAACAAGAACGACAAGAACGACAAGAACGACAAGAACAACAAGAACAACAACAACATTAACGACAAGAACAACATCAACAAGGACAGCAAAAACAACAACAACATGAACAACAAGAACAACAAGAACAACAACAACAAGAACAACAAAAACAACAACAACATGAACAACAAGAACAACAAGAACAACAAGAACAACAAGAACAACAAGAACAACAAGAACAACAAGAACAACAAGAACAACAAGAACAACAAGAACAACAAGAACAACAAGAACAACAAGAACAACAAGAACAACAAGAACAACAAGAACAACAAGAACAACAAGAACAACAAGAACAACAAGAACAACAAGAACAACAAGAACAACAAGAACGACAAGAACAACAAGAACAACAACAACAACAAGAACGACAAGAACAACAAGAACAACAAGAACAACAAGAACAACAAGAACAACAAGAACAACAAGAACAACAACAACATGAACAACAAGAACATCAACAACCAGAACAACCAGAACAACAAGAACAACAAGGACAACAAGAACAAAAACAACCAGAACAACAGGAACAGCAATAACAACAAGAACAAGAACAACAAGAACAACAAGAACAACAAGAACAACAAGAACAACAAGAACAACAAGAACAACAAGAACAACAAGAACAACAAGAACAACAAGAACAACAAGAACAACAAGAACAACAAGAACAACAAGAACAACAAGAACAACAAGAACAACAAGAACAACAAGAACAACAAGAACAACAAGAACAACAAGAACAACAAGAACAACAAGAACAACAACAACAAGAACAACAAGAACAACAACAACATGAACAACAAGAACATCAACAACCAGAACAACCAGAACAACAAGAACAACAAGGACAACAAGAACAAAAACAACCAGAACAACAGGAACAGCAATAGCAACAAGAACAAGAACAACAAGAACAACAAGAACAACAAGAACAACAAGAACAACAAGAACAACAAGAACAACAAGAACAACAAGAACAACAAGAACAACAAGAACAACAAGAACAACAAGAACAACAAGAACAACAAGAACAACAAGAACAACAAGAACAACAAGAACAACGAGAACAACGATAACAACTAGAACAACGAGAACAACGAGAACAACGAGAACAACGAGAACAACGAGAACAACGAGATCAACGAGAACAACGAGAACAACAACAACAACAACAACAACAACAACAACAACAAGAACAACAAGAACAACAAGAACAACAAGAACAACAAGAACAACAAGAACGACAAGAACGACAAGAACGACAAGAACAACAAGAACAACAACAACATTAACGACAAGAACAACATCAACAAGGACAGCAAAAACAACAACAACATGAACAACAAGAACAACAAGAACAACAACAACAAGAACAACAAAAACAACAACAACATGAACAACAAGAACAACAAGAACAACAAGAACAACAAGAACAACAAGAACAACAAGAACAACAAGAACAACAAGAACAACAAGAACAACAAGAACAACAAGAACAACAAGAACAACAAGAACAACAAGAACAACAAGAACAACAAGAACAACAAGAACAACAAGAACAACAAGAACAACAAGAACAACAAGAACAACAAGAACAACAAGAACAACAAGAACAACAAGAACGACAAGAACAACAAGAACAACAAGAACAACAAGAACGACAAGAACAACAAGAACAACAAGAACAACAAGAACAACAAGAACAACAAGAACAACAAGAACAACAACAACATG
>NW_027476098.1:875000-885000 GCF_051020955.1 Megalopta genalis
AACAACAAGAACATCAAGAACATCAAGAACAACACGAACAACAAGAACGACAAGAACAACAAGAACAACAAGAACAACAAGAACAACAAGAACAACAAGAACAACAAGAACAACAAGAACAACAAGAACAACAGGAACAACAGGAACAACAGGAACAACAGGAACAACAGGAACAACAGGAACAACGAGAACAACGAGAACAACGAGAACAACGAGAACAACGAGAACAACGAGAACAACGAGAACAACGAGAACAACGAGAACAACGAGAACAACGAGAACAACGAGAACAACGAGAACAACGAGAACAACGAGAACAACGAGAACAACGAGAACAACGAGAACAACGAGAACAACGAGAACAACGAGAACAACGAGAACAACGAGAACAACGAGAACAACGAGAACAACAGGAACAACGAGAACAACAGGAACAACGAGAACAACGAGAACAACGAGAACAACGAGAACAACGAGAACAACGAGAAAAAACGAGAACAACGAGAACAACGAGAACAACGAGAACAACGAGAACAACGAGAACAACGAGAACAACGAGAACAACGAGAACAACGAGAACAACGAGAACAACGAGAACAACGAGTACAACGAGAACAACGAGAACAACAAGAACAACAAGAACAACAACAACATTAACGACAAGAACAACATCAACAAGGACAGCAAAAACAACAACAACATGAACAACAAGAACAACAAGAACAACAACAACAAGAACAACAAAAACAACAACAACATGAACAACAAGAACAACAAGAACAACAACAACAAGAACAACAAAAACAACAACAACATGAACAACAAGAACAACAATAACAAGAACAACTAGAACAACAACAACCAGAACAACAAGAACAACAACAACAACAAAAACAGGAACAACAGCAACAACAAGAACAACAACAAGAACAACAAGAACAACAACAACAAGAACAACAAGAACAACAAGAACAACAAGAACGACAAGAACAACAACAGCATGAACAACAAGAACATCAACAACCAGAACAACAAGAACAACAAGAACAACAAGAACATCAAGATCAACAAGAACAACTGGAACAACAAGAACAACAAGAACAACAAGAACAACAAGAACAACAAGAACAACAAGAACAACAAGAACAACAAGAACAACAAGAACAACAAGAACGACAAGAACGACAAGAACGACAAGAACAACAAGAACAACAACAACATTAACGACAAGAACAACATCAACAAGGACAGCAAAAACAACAACAACATGAACAACAAGAACAAGAAGAACAACAACAACAAGAACAACAAAAACAACAACAACATGAACAACAAGAACAACAAGAACAAGAACAACTAGAACAACAACAACCAGAACAACAAGAACAACAACAACAACAAAAACAGGAACAACAGCAACAACAAGAACAACAACAAGAACAACAAGAACAACAACAACAAGAACAACAAGAACAACAAGAACAACAAGAACGACAAGAACAACAACAGCATGAACAACAAGAACATCAACAACCAGAACAACCAGAACAACAAGAACAACAAGGACAACAAGAACAAAAACAACCAGAACAACAGGAACAGCAATAACAACAAGAACAAGAACAACAAGAACAACAAGAACAACAAGAACAACAAGAACGACAAGAACGACAAGAACGACAAGAACAACAAGAACAACAACAACATTAACGACAAGAACAACATCAACAAGGACAGCAAAAACAACAACAACATGAACAACAAGAACAACAAGAACAACAACAACAAGAACAACAAAAACAACAACAACATGAACAACAAGAACAACAAGAACAACAAGAACTACAAGAACAACAAGAACAACAAGAACAACAAGAACAACAAGAACAACAAGAACAACAAGAACAACAAGAACAACAAGAACAACAAGAACAACAAGAACAACAAGAACAACAAGAACAACAAGAACAACAAGAACAACAAGAACAACAAGAACAACAAGAACAACAAGAACAACAAGAACAACAAGAACAACAAGAACAACAAGAACAACAAGAACGACAAGAACAACAAGAACAACAAGAACAACAAGCACGACAAGAACAACAAGAACAACAAGAACAACAAGAACAACAAGAACAACAAGAACAACAAGAACAACAACAACATGAACAACAAGAACATCAACAACCAGAACAACCAGAACAACAAGAACAACAAGGACAACAAGAACAAAAACAACCAGAACAACAGGAACAGCAATAACAACAAGAACAAGAACAACAAGAACAACAAGAACAACAAGAACAACAAGAACAACAAGAACAACAAGAACAACAAGAACAACAAGAACAACAAGAACAACAAGAACAACAAGAACAACAAGAACAACAAGAACAACAAGAACAACAAGAACAACAAGAACAACAAGAACAACAAGAACAACAAGAACAACAAGAACAACAAGAACAACAAGAACAACAAGAACAACAAGAACAACAAGAACAACAAGAACAACGAGAACAACGATAACAACGAGAACAACGAGAACAACGAGAACAACGAGAACAACGAGAACAGCAACAACAACAACAACAACAACAACAACAACAACAACAACAAGAACATCAAGAACATCAAGAACATCAAGAACATCAAGAACAACAAGAACAACAAGAACAACAACAACAACAACAACAACAACAAGAACAACAAGAACAAGAACTGCAAGAACAACAACAACAAGAACAACAAGAACAACAACAACAGGAAACACTAGAACAACAAGAACAACAAGAGCAACAAGAACAACAAGAACAACAAGAACAACAAGAACTACAAGAACAACAAGAACAACAAGAACAACAACAACAACATGAACAACAAGAACATCAACAACGAGAACAACAAGAACCTCAAGAACAACAAGAACAACAAGAACAACAAGAACAACAAGAACAACAAGAACAACAAGACCAACAAGAGCAACAAGTACAACAAGAGCAACAAGAGCAACAAGAGCAACAAGAGCAACAAGAACAATAAGATCAACAAGATCAACAAGATCAACAACAACAACAAGAACAACAAGAACAACAAGAACATCAAGAACAACACGAACAACAAGAACAACAAGCAGAACAAGAACAACAAGAACAACAAGAATAACAAGAACAACAAGAACAACAAGAACAACAAGAATAACAAGAACAACAAGAACAACAAGAACAACAAGAACAACAACAACAACAACAACAACAACAAGAACAACAAGAACAACAAGAACAGCAAGAACTACATGAACAACAAGAACAACAAGGACAACAAGGACAAGAACAGCAAGGACAACAACAACAAGAACTACATGAACAACAACAACAAGAACGACAAGAACAACATCAACGAGAACAACAAAAACAACACCAACATGAACAACAAGAACAACAAGAACAGCAAGAACAACAAGAACAACAATAACAACAAGAACAAGAACAGCAAGGACAACAACAACAAGAACTACATGAACAACAACAACAAGAACAACAACAACAACAAAAACAGGAACAACATGAACAACATTAACAAGAACAACAAGAACAACAACAACAAGAACCACTAGAACAACAGCAACAAGAACAACAAGTACAACAAGAACAACAAGATCAACAACAACAACAAAAACAACAAGAACATCAAGAACAACAAGAACAACAAGACCAACAACAAGAACAACAACAACAAGAACAACAAGAACAACAAGAACAACGAGAACAACAAGAACAACAAGAACAACAAGAACAACAAGAACAACAAGAACAACAAGAACAACAAGAACAACAAGAACAGCAAGAACAACAAGAACAACAAGAACAACAAGAACAACAAGAACAACAGGAACAACAGGAACAACAGGAACAACAAGAACGACAAGAACAACAAGAACAACAACAACAAGAACGACAAGAACAACATCAACAAGGACAACAAAAACAACAACAACGTGAACAACAAGAACAACAACAACAAGAACGACAAGAACAACAACAACAAGAAAAACAAAAACAACAACAACATGAACAACAAGAACAACAAGAACAAGAACAACTAGAACAACAACAACAAGAACAACAACAACAACAAAAACAGGAACAACAACAACAACAAGAACAACAAGAACAACAACAAGAAGAACAACAAGAACAACAAGAACAACAAGAACAACAAGAACAACAAGAACAACAACAACAACAAGAACAACAACAACATGAACAACAAGAACATCAACAACCTGAACAACCAGAACAACAAGAACAACAAGGACAACAAGAACAAAAACAACCAGAGCAACAGGAACTGCAATAACAATAAGAACAATAAGAACAACAACAACAAGAACAACAAGAACAACAAGAACAACAAGAACAACAAGAACAACAAGAACAACAAGAGCAACAAGTACAACAAGAGCAACAAGAGCAACAAGAGCAACAAGAGCAACAAGAACAATAAGATCAACAAGATCAACAAGATCAACAACAACAACAAGAACAACAAGAACATCAAGAACAACACGAACAACAAGAACAACAAGCAGAACAAGAACAACAAGAACAACAAGAATAACAAGAACAACAAGAACAACAAGAACAACAAGAATAACAAGAACAACAAGAACAACAAGAACAGCAAGAACAACAAGAACAACAAGAACAACAAGAACAAGAACAGCAAGGACAACAACAACAAGAACTACATGAACAACAACAACAAGAACAACAACAACAACAAAAACAGGAACAACATGAACAACATTAACAAGAACAACAAGAACAACAACAACAAGAACCACTAGAACAACAGCAACAAGAACAACAAGTACAACAAGAACAACAAGATCAACAACAACAACAAGAACAACAAGAACATCAAGAACAACAAGAACAACAAGACCAACAACAAGAACAACAACAACAAGAACAACAAGAACAACAAGAACAACGAGAACAACAAGAACAACAAGAACAACAAGAACAACAACAACAACAACAACATGAACAACAAGAACATCAACAACCAGTACAACAAGAACATCAAGAACAACAAGAACAACAAGAACAACAAGAACAACAAGAACAACAAGAACATCAAGAACATCAAGAACAACACGAACAACAAGAACGACAAGAACAACAAGAACAACAAGAACAACAAGAACAACAAGAACAACAAGAACAACAAGAACAACAAGAACAACAAGAACAACAGGAACAACAGGAACAACAGGAACAACAGGAACAACAGGAACAACAGGAACAACGAGAACAACGAGAACAACGAGAACAACGAGAACAACGAGAACAACGAGAACAACGAGAACAACGAGAACAACGAGAACAACGAGAACAACGAGAACAACGAGAACAACGAGAACAACGAGAACAACGAGAACAACGAGAACAACGAGAACAACGAGAACAACGAGAACAACGAGAACAACGAGAACAACGAGAACAACGAGAACAACGAGAACAACAGGAACAACGAGAACAACAGGAACAACGAGAACAACGAGAACAACGAGAACAACGAGAACAACGAGAACAACGAGAACAACGAGAACAACGAGAACAACGAGAACAACGAGAACAACGAGAACAACGAGAACAACGAGAACAACGAGAACAACGAGAACAACGAGAACAACGAGAACAACGAGAACAACGAGAACAACGAGAACAACGAGAACAACGAGTACAACGAGAACAACGAGAACAACAAGAACAACAAGAACAACAACAACATTAACGACAAGAACAACATCAACAAGGACAGCAAAAACAACAACAACATGAACAACAAGAACAACAAGAACAACAACAACAAGAACAACAAAAACAACAACAACATGAACAACAAGAACAACAATAACAAGAACAACTAGAACAACAACAACCAGAACAACAAGAACAACAACAACAACAAAAACAGGAACAACAGCAACAACAAGAACAACAACAAGAACAACAAGAACAACAACAACAAGAACAACAAGAACAACAAGAACAACAAGAACGACAAGAACAACAACAGCATGAACAACAAGAACATCAACAACCAGAACAACAAGAACAACAAGAACAACAAGAACATCAAGATCAACAAGAACAACTGGAACAACAAGAACAACAAGAACAACAAGAACAACAAGAACAACAAGAACAACAAGAACAACAAGAACAACAAGAACAACAAGAACAACAAGAACGACAAGAACGACAAGAACAACAAGAACAACAACAACATTAACGACAAGAACAACATCAACAAGGACAGCAAAAACAACAACAACATGAACAACAAGAACAAGAAGAACAACAACAACAAGAACAACAAAAACAACAACAACATGAACAACAAGAACAACAAGAACAACAAGAACAACAAGAACAACAAGAACAACAAGAACAACAAGAACAACAAGAACAACAAGAACAACAAGAACAACAAGAACAACAAGAACAACAAGAACAACAAGAACAACAAGAACAACAAGAACAACAAGAACAACAAGAACAACAAGAACAACAAGAACAACAAGAACAACAAGAACGACAAGAACAACAAGAACGACAAGAACAACAAGAACAACAAGAACAACAAGAACGACAAGAACAACAAGAACAACAAGAGCAACAAGAACAACAAGAACAACAAGAACAACAAGAACAACAAGAACAACAAGAACAACAAGAACAACAAGAACGACAAGAACGACAAGAACAACAAGAACAACAACAACAAGAACGACAAGAACAACATCAACAAGGACAACAAAAACAACAACAACATGAACAACAAGAACAACAACAACAAGAACGACAAGAACAACAACAACATGAACAACAAGAACAACAAGAACAACAAGAACAAGAACAACTAGAACAACAATAACAAGCACAACAACAACAACAAAAACAGGAACAACAACAACAACAAGAACAACAACAAGAACAACAAGTACAACAACAACAAGAACAACAAGAAGAACAACAAGAACAACAAGAACAACAAGAACAACAAGAACAACAAGAACAACAAGAACAACAAGAACAACAAGAACAACAAGAACAACAAGAACAACAAGAACAACAAGAACAACAAGAACAACAAGAACAACAAGAACAACAAGAACAACAAGAACAACAAGAACAACAACAACATGAACAACAAGAACATCAACAACCAGAACAACCAGAACAACAAGAACAACAAGAACAACAAGAACAACAAGAACAACAAGAACAACAAGAACGACAAGAACGACAAGAACGACAAGAACGACAAGAACGACAAGAACAACAAGAACAACAAGAACAACAAGAACAACAAGAACAACAAGAACAACAAGAACAACAAGAACAACAAGAACAACAAGAACAACAAGAACAACAAGAACAACAAGAACAACAAGAACAACAAGAACAACAAGAACAACAAGAACAACAAGAACAACATGAACAACAAGAACAACAAGAACAACAAGAACAACAAGAACAACAAGAACAACAAGAACAACGAGAACAACGAGAACAACGAGAACAACGAGAACAACGAGAACAACGAGAACAACGAGAACAACGAGAACAACGAGAACAACGAGAACAACGAGAACAACGAGAACAACGAGAACAACGAGAACAACGAGAACAACGAGAACAACGAGAACAACGAGAACAACGAGAACAACGAGAACAACGAGAACAACGAGAACAACGAGAACAACGAGAACAACGAGAACAACAAGAACGACAAGAACAACAAGAACAACAACAACATTAACGACAAGAACAACATCAACAAGGACAGCAAAAACAACAACAACATGAACAACAAGAACAACAAGAACAACAACAACAAGAACAACAAAAACAACAACAACATGAACAACAAGAACAACAAGAACAAGAACAACTAGAACAACAACAACCAGAACAACAAGAACAACAACAACAACAAAAACAGGAACAACAACAACAACAAGAACAACAACAAGAACAACAAGAACAACAACAACAAGAACAACAAGAACAACAAGAACAACAAGAACGACAAGAACAACAACAGCATGAACAACAAGAACATCAACAACCAGAACAACAAGAACAACAAGAACAACAAGAACATCAAGATCAACAAGAACAACTGGAACAACAAGAACAACAAGAACAACAAGAACAACAAGAACAACAAGAACAACAAGAACAACAAGAACAACAAGAACAACAAGAACAACAAGAACGACAAGAACGACAAGAACGACAAGAACAACAAGAACAACAACAACATTAACGACAAGAACAACATCAACAAGGACAGCAAAAACAACAACAACATGAACAACAAGAACAACAAGAACAACAACAACAAGAACAACAAAAACAACAACAACATGAACAACAAGAACAACAAGAACAACAAGAACAACAAGAACAACAAGAACAACAAGAACAACAAGAACAACAAGAACAACAAGAACAACAAGAACAACAAGAACAACAAGAACAACAAGAACAACAAGAACAACAAGAACAACAAGAACAACAAGAACAACAAGAACAACAAGAACGACAAGAACAACAAGAACAACAACAACAACAAGAACGACAAGAACAACAAGAACAACAAGAACAACAAGAACAACAAGAACAACAAGAACAACAAGAACAACAACAACATGAACAACAAGAACATCAACAACCAGAACAACCAGAACAACAAGAACAACAAGGACAACAAGAACAAAAACAACCAGAACAACAGGAACAGCAATAACAACAAGAACAAGAACAACAAGAACAACAAGAACAACAAGAACAACAAGAACAACAAGAACAACAAGAACAACAAGAACAACAAGAACAACAAGAACAACAAGAACAACAAGAACAACAAGAACAACAAGAACAACAAGAACAACAAGAACAACAAGAACAACAAGAACAACAAGAACAACAAGAACAACAAGAACAACAAGAACAACAAGAACAACAAGAACAACAAGAACAACAAGAACAACAACAACAAGAACAACAAGAACAACAAGAACAACAACAACATGAACAACAAGAACATCAACAACCAGAACAACCAGAACAACAAGAACAACAAGGACAACAAGAACAAAAACAACCAGAACAACAGGAACAGCAATAGCAACAAGAACAAGAACAACAAGAACAACAAGAACAACAAGAACAACAAGAACAACAAGAACAACAAGAACAACAAGAACAACAAGAACAACAAGAACAACAAGAACAACAAGAACAACAAGAACAACAAGAACAACAAGAACAACAAGAACAACAAGAACAACAAGAACAACGAGAACAACGATAACAACTAGAACAACGAGAACAACGAGAACAACGAGAACAACGAGAACAACGAGAACAGCAACAACAACAACAACAACAACAACAACAACAACAAGAACATCAAGAACATCAAGAACATCAAGAACATCAAGAACAACAAGAACAACAAGAACAACAACAACAACAACAACAACAACAACAAGAACAACAAGAACAAGAACTGCAAGAACAACAACAACAAGAACAACAAGAACAACAACAACAGGAAACACTAGAACAACAAGAACAACAAGAGCAACAAGAACAACAAGAACAACAAGAACAACAAAAACTACAAGAACAACAAGAACAACAAGAACAACAAGAACAACAACAACAACATGAACAACAAGAACATCAACAACGAGAACAACAAGAACCTCAAGAACAACAAGAACAACAAGAACAACAAGAACAACAAGAACAACAAGAACAACAAGAACAACAAGAGCAACAAGTACAACAAGAGCAACAAGAGCAACAAGAGCAACAAGAGCAACAAGAACAATAAGATCAACAAGATCAACAAGATCAACAACAACAACAAGAACAACAAGAACAACAAGAACATCAAGAACAACACG
>NW_027476098.1:892500-902500 GCF_051020955.1 Megalopta genalis
AAGAACAACAAGAACAACAAGAACAACAAGAACAACAAGAACAACAAGAACAACAAGAATAACAAGAACAACAAGAACAACAAGAACAACAAGAACAACAAGAACAACAAGAACAACAAGAACAACAAGAACAACAAGAACAACAAGAACAACAAGAACAACAAGAACAACAAGAACAACAAGAACAACAAGAACAACAAGAACAACAAGAACGACAAGAACGACAAGAACAACAAGAACAACAACAACATTAGCGACAAGAACAACATCAACAAGGACAGCAAATACAACAACAACAACATGAACAACAAGAACAACAATGACAACAAAAACAACAAGAACAACAAGAACAACAAGACCAACAAGAACAACAAGAACAACAAGAACAACAAGAACAACAAGAACGACAAGAACGACAAGAACGACAAGAACGACAAGAACAACAAGAACAACAAGAACAACAAGAACAACAAGAACAACAAGAACAACAAGAACAACAAGAACAACAAGAACAACAAGAACAACAAGAACAACAAGAACAACAAGAACAACAAGAACAACAAGAACAACAAGAACAACAAGAACAACAAGAACGACAAGAACGACAAGAACAACAAGAACAACAACAACAAGAACGACAAGAACAACATCAACAAGGACAACAAAAACAACAACAACATGAACAACAAGAACAACAACAACAAGAACGACAAGAACAACAACATGAACAACAAGAACAACAAGAACAAGAACAACTAGAACAACAATAACAAGCACAACAACAACAACAAAAACAGGAACAACAACAACAACAAGAACAACAACAAGAACAACAAGTACAACAACAACAAGAACAACAAGAAGAACAACAAGAACAACAAGAACAACAAGAACAACAAGAACAACAAGAACAACAAGAACAACAAGAACAACAAGAACAACAACAACATGAACAACAAGAACATCAACAACCAGAACAACAAGAACAACAAGAACAACAAGAACAACAAGAACAACAAGAACAACAAGAACAACAAGAACAACAAGAACAACAAGAACAACAAGAACAACAAGAACAACAAGAGCAACAAGAGCAACAAGAACAACAAGAGCAACAAGAACAACAAGAACAACAAGAACAACAAGAACAACAAGAACAACAAGAACAACAAGAACAACAAGAACGACAAGAACGACAAGAACACCAAGAACAACAAGAACAACAAGAACAACAAGAATAACAAGAACAACAAGAACAACAAGAACAACAAGAACAACAAGAACAACAAGAACAACAAGAACAACAAGAACAACATGAACAACAAGAACAACAAGAACAACAAGAACAACAAGAACAACAAGAACAACAAGAACAACAGGAACAACAAGAACAACAAGAACAACAAGTACAACAAGAACAACAAGAACAACAAGTACAACAAGAACAACAAGAACAACAAGAACGGGAAGAACAACAAGAACGACAAAAACAACAACATGAACAACAAGAATAACAAGAACAACAACAACAAGAACCACTAGAACAACATCAACAAGAACAACAAGAGCAACAAGAACAACAAGAACAACAAGAACAACAACAACAACAAGAACAACAAGAACAACAACATGAACAACAAGAACATCAACAACCAGTACAACAAGAACATCAAGAACAACAAGAACAACAAGAACAACAAGAACAACAAGAACAACAAGAACAACAAGAGCAACAAGTACAACAAGAGCAACAAGAGCAACAAGAGCAACAAGAACAACAAGAACAACAAGTACAACAAGAACAACAAGAACAACAAGAACAACAAGAACAACAAGAACGACAAGAACGACAAGAACGGGAAGAACAACAAGAACAACAACAACAAGAACGACAAAAACAACAACATGAACAACAAGAATAACAAGAACAACAACAACAAGAACCACAAGAACAACAACAACAAGAACAACAAGAGCAACAAGAACAACAAGAACAACAAGAACAACAAGAACAACAAGAACAACAAGAACAACAACAACAACAACAACATGAACAACAAGAACATCAACAACCAGTACAACAAGAACATCAAGAACAACAAGAACAACAAGAACAACAAGAACAACAAGAACAACAAGAACATCAAGAACATCAAGAACAACACGAACAACAAGAACGACAAGAACAACAAGAACGACAAGAACAACAAGAACAACAAGAACAACAAGAACAACAAGAACAACAAGAACAACAAGAACAACAGGAACAACAGGAACAACAGGAACAACAGGAACAACGAGAACAACGAGAACAACGAGAACAACGAGAACAACGAGAACAACGAGAACAACGAGAACAACGAGAACAACGAGAACAACGAGAACAACGAGAACAACGAGAACAACGAGAACAACGAGAACAACGAGAACAACGAGAACAACGAGAACAACGAGAACAACGAGAACAACGAGAACAACGAGAACAACGAGAACAACGAGAACAATGAGAACAACAGGAACAACGAGAACAACAGGAACAACGAGAACAACGAGAACAACGAGAACAACGAGAACAACGAGAACAACGAGAACAACGAGAACAACGAGAACAACGAGAACAACGAGAACAACGAGAACAACGAGAACAACGAGAACAACGAGAACAACGAGAACAACGAGAACAACGAGAACAACGAGAACAACGAGAACGACGAGAACAACGAGAACAACGAGAACAACGAGAACAACGAGTACAACGAGAACAACGAGAACAACAAGAACAACAAGAACGACAAGAACAACAAGAACAACAACAACATTAACGACAAGAACAACATCAACAAGGACAGCAAAAACAACAACAACATGAACAACAAGAACAACAAGAACAACAACAACAAGAACAACAAAAACAACAACAACATGAACAACAAGAACAACAATAACAAGAACAACTAGAACAACAACAACCAGAACAACAAGAACAACAACAACAACAAAAACAGGAACAACAGCAACAACAAGAACAACAACAAGAACAACAAGAACAACAACAACAAGAACAACAAGAACGACAAGAACAACAACAGCATGAACAACAAGAACATCAACAACCAGAACAACAAGAACAACAAGAACAACAAGAACATCAAGATCAACAAGAACAACTGGAACAACAAGAACAACAAGAACAACAAGAACAACAAGAACAACAAGAACAACAAGAACAACAAGAACAACAAGAACAACAAGAACAACAAGAACGACAAGAACGACAAGAACGACAAGAACAACAAGAACAACAACAACATTAACGACAAGAACAACATCAACAAGGACAGCAAAAACAACAACAACATGAACAACAAGAACAAGAAGAACAACAACAACAAGAACAACAAAAACAACAACAACATGAACAACAAGAACAACAAGAACAACAAGAACAACAAGAACAACAAGAACAACAAGAACAACAAGAACAACAAGAACAACAAGAACAACAAGAACAACAAGAACAACAAGAACAACAAGAACAACAAGAACAACAAGAACAACAAGAACAACAAGAACAACAAGAACAACAAGAACAACAAGAACAACAAGAACAACAAGAACGACAAGAACAACAAGAACAACAAGAACGACAAGAACGACAAGAACAACAAGAACAACAAGAGCAACAAGAACAACAAGAACAACAAGAACAACAAGAACAACAAGAACAACAAGAACAACAAGAACAACAAGAACAACAAGAACAACAAGAACAACAAGAACAACAAGAACGACAAGAACGACAAGAACAACAAGAACAACAACAACAAGAACGACAAGAACAACATCAACAAGGACAACAAAAACAACAACAACATGAACAACAAGAACAACAACAACAAGAACGACAAGAACAACAACAACATGAACAACAAGAACAACAAGAACAACAAGAACAAGAACAACTAGAACAACAATAACAAGCACAACAACAACAACAAAAACAGGAACAACAACAACAACAAGAACAACAACAAGAACAACAAGTACAACAACAACAAGAACAACAAGAAGAACAACAAGAACAACAAGAACAACAAGAACAACAAGAACAACGAGAACAACAAGAACAACAAGAACAACGAGAACAACAAGAACAACGAGAACAACAAGAACAACAAGAACAACAAGAACGACAAGAACAACAAGAACAACAACAACATTAACGACAAGAACAACATCAACAAGGACAGCAAAAACAACAACAACATGAACAACAAGAACAACAAGAACGACAAGAACGACAAGAACGACAAGAACGACAAGAACGACAAGAACGACAAGAACGACAAGAACAACATCAACAAGGACAGCAAAAACAACAACAACATGAACAACAAGAACAACAAGAACAACAACAACAAGAACAACAAAAACAACAACAACATGAACAACAAGAACAACAAGAACAACAAGAACAACAAGAACAACAAGAACAACAAGAACAACAAGAACAACGAGAACAACGAGAACAACGAGAACAACGAGAACAACGAGAACAACGAGAACAACGAGAACAACGAGAACAACGAGAACAACGAGAACAACGAGAACAACGAGAACAACGAGAACAACGAGAACAACGAGAACAACGAGAACAACGAGAACAACGAGAACAACGAGAACAACGAGAACAACGAGAACAACGAGAACAACGAGAACAACGAGAACAACGAGAACAACGAGAACAACGAGAACAACGAGAACAACGAGAACAACGAGTACAACGAGAACAACGAGAACAACAAGAACAACAAGAACGACAAGAACAACAAGAACAACAACAACATTAACGACAAGAACAACAAGAACAACAACAACATTAACGACAAGAACAACATCAACAAGGACAGCAAAAACAACAACAACATGAACAACAAGAACAACAAGAACAACAACAACAAGAACAACAAAAACAACAACAACATGAACAACAAGAACAACAAGAACAAGAACAACTAGAACAACAACAACCAGAACAACAAGAACAACAACAACAACAAAAACAGGAACAACAACAACAACAAGAACAACAACAAGAACAACAAGAACAACAACAACAAGAACAACAAGAACAACAAGAACAACAAGAACGACAAGAACAACAACAGCATGAACAACAAGAACATCAACAACCAGAACAACAAGAACAACAAGAACAACAAGAACAACAAGAACATCAAGATCAACAAGAACAACTGGAACAACAAGAACAACAAGAACAACAAGAACAACAAGAACAACAAGAACAACAAGAACAACAAGAACGACAAGAACGACAAGAACGACAAGAACAACAAGAACAACAACAACATTAACGACAAGAACAACATCAACAAGGACAGCAAAAACAACAACAACATGAACAACAAGAACAACAAGAACAACAACAACAAGAACAACAAAAACAACAACATGAACAACAAGAACAACAAGAACAACAAGAACAACAAGAACAACAAGAACAACAAGAACAACAAGAACAACAAGAACAACAAGAACAACAAGAACAACAAGAACAACAAGAACAACAAGAACAACAAGAACAACAAGAACAACAAGAACAACAAGAACGACAAGAACGACAAGAACAACAAGAACAACAACAACAACAAGAACGACAAGAACAACAAGAACAACAAGAACAACAAGAACAACAAGAACGACAAGAACAACAAGAACAACAACAACATGAACAACAAGAACATCAACAACCAGAACAACCAGAACAACAAGAACAACAAGGACAACAAGAACAAAAACAACCAGAACAACAGGAACAGCAATAACAACAAGAACAAGAACAACAAGAACAACAAGAACAACAAGAACAACAAGAACAACAAGAACAACAAGAACAACAAGAACAACAAGAACAACAAGAACAACAAGAACAACAAGAACAACAAGAACAACAAGAACAACAAGAACAACAAGAACAACAAGAACAACAAGAACAACAAGAACAACAAGAACAACAAGAACAACAAGAACAACAAGAACAACAAGAACAACAAGAACAACAAGAACAACAACAACAAGAACAACAAAAACAACAAGAACAACAACAACATGAACAACAAGAACATCAACAACCAGAACAACCAGAACAACATGAACAACAAGGACAACAAGAACAAAAACAACCAGAACAACAGGAACAGCAATAGCAACAAGAACAAGAACAACAAGAACAACAAGAACAACAAGAACAACAAGAACAACAAGAACAACAAGAACAACAAGAACAACAAGAACAACAAGAACAACAAGAACAACAAGAACAACAAGAACAACAAGAACAACAAGAACAACAAGAACAACAAGAACAACAAGAACAACAAGAACAACAAGAACAACAAGAACAACAAGAACAACAAGAACAACGAGAACAACGATAACAACTAGAACAACGAGAACAACAAGAACAACAAGAACAACAAGAACAACAAGAACAACAAGAACAACAAGAACAACAGGAACAACAAGAACAACAAGAACAACAAGTACAACAAGAACAACAAGAACAACAAGTACAACAAGAACAACAAGAACAACAAGAACGGGAAGAACAACAAGAACGACAAAAACAACAACATGAACAACAAGAATAACAAGAACAACAACAACAAGAACCACTAGAACAACATCAACAAGAACAACAAGAGCAACAAGAACAACAAGAACAACAAGAACAACAACAACAACAAGAACAACAAGAACAACAACATGAACAACAAGAACATCAACAACCAGTACAACAAGAACATCAAGAACAACAAGAACAACAAGAACAACAAGAACAACAAGAACAACAAGAACAACAAGAGCAACAAGTACAACAAGAGCAACAAGAGCAACAAGAGCAACAAGAACAACAAGAACAACAAGTACAACAAGAACAACAAGAACAACAAGAACAACAAGAACAACAAGAACGACAAGAACGACAAGAACGGGAAGAACAACAAGAACAACAACAACAAGAACGACAAAAACAACAACATGAACAACAAGAATAACAAGAACAACAACAACAAGAACCACAAGAACAACAACAACAAGAACAACAAGAGCAACAAGAACAACAAGAACAACAAGAACAACAAGAACAACAAGAACAACAAGAACAACAACAACAACAACAACATGAACAACAAGAACATCAACAACCAGTACAACAAGAACATCAAGAACAACAAGAACAACAAGAACAACAAGAACAACAAGAACAACAAGAACATCAAGAACATCAAGAACAACACGAACAACAAGAACGACAAGAACAACAAGAACGACAAGAACAACAAGAACAACAAGAACAACAAGAACAACAAGAACAACAAGAACAACAAGAACAACAGGAACAACAGGAACAACAGGAACAACAGGAACAACGAGAACAACGAGAACAACGAGAACAACGAGAACAACGAGAACAACGAGAACAACGAGAACAACGAGAACAACGAGAACAACGAGAACAACGAGAACAACGAGAACAACGAGAACAACGAGAACAACGAGAACAACGAGAACAACGAGAACAACGAGAACAACGAGAACAACGAGAACAACGAGAACAACGAGAACAACGAGAACAACGAGAACAACGAGAACAACGAGAACAACGAGAACAACGAGAACAACGAGAACAATGAGAACAACGAGAACAACGAGAACAACAGGAACAACGAGAACAACAGGAACAACGAGAACAACGAGAACAACGAGAACAACGAGAACAACGAGAACAACGAGAACAACGAGAACAACGAGAACAACGAGAACAACGAGAACAACGAGAACAACGAGAACAACGAGAACAACGAGAACAACGAGAACAACGAGAACAACGAGAACAACGAGAACAACGAGAACAACGAGAACAACGAGAACAACGAGAACAACGAGAACAACGAGAACAACGAGAACAACGAGTACAACGAGAACAACGAGAACAACAAGAACAACAAGAACGACAAGAACAACAAGAACAACAACAACATTAACGACAAGAACAACATCAACAAGGACAGCAAAAACAACAACAACATGAACAACAAGAACAACAAGAACAACAACAACAAGAACAACAAAAACAACAACAACATGAACAACAAGAACAACAATAACAAGAACAACTAGAACAACAACAACCAGAACAACAAGAACAACAACAACAACAAAAACAGGAACAACAGCAACAACAAGAACAACAACAAGAACAACAAGAACAACAACAACAAGAACAACAAGAACAACAAGAACAACAAGAACGACAAGAACAACAACAGCATGAACAACAAGAACATCAACAACCAGAACAACAAGAACAACAAGAACAACAAGAACATCAAGATCAACAAGAACAACTGGAACAACAAGAACAACAAGAACAACAAGAACAACAAGAACAACAAGAACAACAAGAACAACAAGAACAACAAGAACAACAAGAACAACAAGAACGACAAGAACGACAAGAACGACAAGAACAACAAGAACAACAACAACATTAACGACAAGAACAACATCAACAAGGACAGCAAAAACAACAACAACATGAACAACAAGAACAAGAAGAACAACAACAACAAGAACAACAAAAACAACAACAACATGAACAACAAGAACAACAAGAACAACAAGAACAACAAGAACAACAAGAACAACAAGAACAACAAGAACAACAAGAACAACAAGAACAACAAGAACAACAAGAACAACAAGAACAACAAGAACAACAAGAACAACAAGAACAACAAGAACAACAAGAACAACAAGAACAACAAGAACAACAAGAACAACAAGAACAACAAGAACAACAAGAACAACAAGAACAACAAGAACAACAAGAACAACAAGAACAACAAGAACGACAAGAACGACAAGAACAACAAGAACAACAACAACAAGAACGACAAGAACAACATCAACAAGGACAACAAAAACAACAACAACATGAACAACAAGAACAACAACAACAAGAACGACAAGAACAACAACAACATGAACAACAAGAACAACAAGAACAACAAGAACAAGAACAACTAGAACAACAATAACAAGCACAACAACAACAACAAAAACAGGAACAACAACAACAACAAGAACAACAACAAGAACAACAAGTACAACAACAACAAGAACAACAAGAAGAACAACAAGAACAACAAGAACAACAAGAACAACAAGAACAACGAGAACAACAAGAACAACAAGAACAACGAGAACAACAAGAACAACGAGAACAACAAGAACAACAAGAACAACAAGAACGACAAGAACAACAAGAACAACAACAACATTAACGACAAGAACAACATCAACAAGGACAGCAAAAACAACAACAACATGAACAACAAGAACAACAAGAACGACAAGAACGACAAGAACGACAAGAACGACAAGAACGACAAGAACGACAAGAACGACAAGAACAACATCAACAAGGACAGCAAAAACAACAACAACATGAACAACAAGAACAACAAGAACAACAACAACAAGAACAACAAAAACAACAACAACATGAACAACAAGAACAACAAGAACAACAAGAACAACAAGAACAACAAGAACAACAAGAACAACAAGAACAACGAGAACAACGAGAACAACGAGAACAACGAGAACAACGAGAACAACGAGAACAACGAGAACAACGAGAACAACGAGAACAACGAGAACAACGAGAACAACGAGAACAACGAGAACAACGAGAACAACGAGAACAACGAGAACAACGAGAACAACGAGAACAACGAGAACAACGAGAACAACGAGAACAACGAGAACAACGAGAACAACGAGAACAACGAGAACAACGAGAACAACGAGAACAACGAGAACAACGAGAACAACGAGAACAACGAGAACAACGAGTACAACGAGAACAACGAGAACAACAAGAACAACAAGAACGACAAGAACAACAAGA
>NW_027476098.1:907500-912500 GCF_051020955.1 Megalopta genalis
AACAACAACAACAAGAACAACAACAACAACAAAAACAGGAACAACAACAACAACAAGAACAACAACAACAACAACAAGAAGAACAACAAGAACAACAAGAACAACAAGAACAACAAGAACAACAAGAACAACAAGAACAACAACAACATGAACAACAAGAACATCAACAACCTGAACAACCAGAACAACAAGAACAACAAGGACAACAAGAACAAAAACAACCAGAGCAACAGGAACTGCAATAACAATAAGAACAACAACAACAAGAACAACAAGAACAACAAGAACAACAAGAACAACAAGAACAACAAGAACAACAAGAACAACAAGAACAACAACAACCAGAACAACAGGAACAGCAAGAACAACAACAACAACAAGAACGACAAGAACATCAACAACCTGAACAACCAGAACAACAAGAACAACAAGAACAACAAGCACAACAAGAACAACAAGAACAACAAGAACAACAAGAACAACAAGAACAACAAGAACAACAAGAACAACAAGAACAACAAGAACAACAAGAACAACAAGAACAACAAGAATAACAAGAACAACAAGAACAACAAGAACAACAAGAACAACAAGAACAACAAGAACAACAAGAACAACAAGAACAACAAGAACAACAAGAACAACAAGAACAACAAGAACAACAAGAACAACAAGAACAACAAGAACGACAAGAACGACAAGAACAACAAGAACAACAACAACATTAGCGACAAGAACAACATCAACAAGGACAGCAAATACAACAACAACAACATGAACAACAAGAACAACAATGACAACAAAAACAACAAGAACAACAAGAACAACAAGACCAACAAGAACAACAAGAACAACAAGAACGACAAGAACGACAAGAACGACAAGAACAACAAGAACAACAACAACATTAACGACAAGAACAACATCAACAAGGACAGCAAATACAACAACAACAACATGAACAACAAGAACAACAAGAACAACAACAACAAGAACAACAAAAGCAACAACAACATGAACAACAAGAACAACAAGAACAACAAGAACAACAAGAACAACAAGAACAACAAGAACAACAAGAACAACAAGAACAACAAGAACAACAAGAGCAACAAGAACAACAAGAACAACAAGAACAACAAGAACGACAAGAACGACAAGAACGACAAGAACAACAAGAACAACAACAACATTAACGACAAGAACAACATCAACAAGGACAGCAAATACAACAACAACAACATGAACAACAAGAACAACAAGAACAACAACAACAAGAACAACAAAAGCAACAACAACATGAACAACAAGAACAACAAGAACAACAAGAACAACAAGAACAACAAGAACAACAAGAACAACAAGAACAACAAGAACAACAAGAACAACAAGAGCAACAAGAACAACAAGAACAACAAGAACAACAAGAACAACCTGAACAACCAGAACAACAAGAACAACAAGAACAACAAGCACAACAAGAACAACAAGAACAACAAGAACAACAAGAACAACAAGAACAACAAGAACAACAAGAACAACAAGCACAACAAGAACAACAAGAACAACGAGAACAACAAGAACAACGAGAACAACAAGAACAACAAGAACAACAAGAACAACAAGAACAACAAGAACAACAAGAACGACAAGAACGACAAGAACGACAAGAACAACAAGAACAACAACAACATTAACGACAAGAACAACATCAACAAGGACAGCAAATACAACAACAACAACATGAACAACAAGAACAACAAGAACAACAAGAACAACAACAACAAGAACAACAAAAGCAACAACAACATGAACAACAAGAACAACAAGAACAACAAGAACAACAAGAACAACAAGAACAACAAGAACAACAAGAACAACAAGAACAACAAGAACAACAAGAACAACAAGAACAACAAGAACAACAAGAACAACAAGAACAACAAGAACAACAAGAACAACAAGAACAACAAGAACAACAAGAACAACAAGAACAACAAGAACAACAAGAACAACAAGAACAACAAGAACAACAAGAACAACAAGAACAACAAGAACAACAAGAACAACAAGAACAACAAGAACAACAAGAACAACAAGAACAACAAGAACAACAAGAACAACAAGAACAACAAGAACAACAAGAACAGCAAGAACAACAACAACAAGAATAACAAAAACAACAACATGAACAACAAGAACAACAAGAACAAGAACAACTAGAACAACAACAACCAGAACAACAAGAACAACAACAACAACAAAAACAGGAACAACAACAACAACAAGAACAACAACAAGAACAACAACAAGAACAACAAGAACAACAACAACAAGAACAACAAGAACAAGAAGAACAACAAGAACGACAAGAACAACAACAGCATGAACAACAAGAACATCAACAACCAGAACAACAAGAACAACAAGAACAACAAGAACATCAAGATCAACAAGAACAACAAGAACAACAAGAACAACAAGAACAACAAGAACAACAAGAACAACAAGAACAACAAGAACAACAAGAACAACAAGAACAACAAGAACAACAAGAACAACAAGAACAACAAGAACAACAAGAACAACAAGAACAACAAGAACAACAAGAACAACAAGAACAACAAGAACAGCAAGAACAACAACAACAAGAATAACAAAAACAACAACATGAACAACAAGAACAACAAGAACAACAACAACAACAAGAACAACAAGAGCAACAAGAGCAACAAGAGCAACAAGAGCAACAAGAGCAACAAGAGCAACAAGAGCAACAAGAGCAACAAGAGCAACAAGAGCAACAAGAGCAACAAGAGCAACAAGAGCAACAAGAGCAACAAGAACAACAAGAACAACAAGAACAACAAGAACAACAAGAACAACAAGAACAACAAGAACGACAAGAACGACAAGAACAACAAGAACAACAACAACAAGAACGACAAGAACAACATCAACAAGGACAACAAAAACAACAACAACATGAACAACAAGAACAACAACAACAAGAACGACAAGAACAACAACAACATGAACAACAAGAACAACAAGAACAACAAGAACAACAAGAACAAGAACAACTAGAACAACAATAACAAGCACAACAACAACAACAAAAACAGGAACAACAACAACAACAAGAACAACAAGTACAACAACAACAAGAACAACAAGAAGAACAACAAGAACAACAAGAACAACAAGAACAACAAGAACAACAAGAACAACAAGATCAACAAGAACAACAAGAACAACAAGAACAACAAGAACAACAAGAACAACAAGAACAACAACAACATGAACAACAAGAACATCAACAACCAGAACAACCAGAACAACAAGAACAACAAGAACAACAAGAACAACAAGAACAACAAGAACAACAAGAACAACAAGAACAACAAGAACGACAAGAACGACAAGAACGACAAGAACAACAAGAACAACAAGAACAACAAGAACAACAAGAACAACAAGAACAACAAGAACAACAAGAACAACAAGAACAACAAGAACAACAAGAACAACAAAAACAACAACAACATGAACAACAAGAACAACAAGAACAACAAGAACAACAAGAACAACAAGAACAACAAGAACAACAAGAACAACAAGAACAACATGAACAACAAGAACAACAAGAACAACAAGAACAACAAGAACAACAAGAACAACAAGAACAACAAGAACAACAAGAACAACAAGAACAACAAGAACAACAAGAACAACAAGAACAACAAGAACAACAAGAACGACAAGAACGACAAGAACGACAAGAACGACAAGAACGACAAGAACAACAAGAACAACAAGAACAACAAGAACAACAAGAACAACAAGAACAACAAGAACAACAAGAACAACAAGAACAACAAGAACAACAAGAACAACAAGAACAACAAGAACAACAAGAACAACAAGAACAACATGAACAACTAGAACAACTAGAACAACTAGAACAACAAGAACAACAAGAACAACAAGAACAACAAGAACAACAAGAACAACAAGAACAACAAGAACAACAAGAACAACAGGAACAACAAGAACAACAAGAACAACAAGTACAACAAGAACAACAAGAACAACAAGTACAACAAGAACAACAAGAACAACAAGAACAACAAGAACGGGAAGAACAACAAGAACGACAAAAACAACAACATGAACAACAAGAATAACAAGAACAACAACAACAAGAACCACTAGAACAACATCAACAAGAACAACAAGAGCAACAAGAACAACAAGAACAACAAGAACAACAACAACAACAAGAACAACAAGAACAACAACATGAACAACAAGAACATCAACAACCAGTACAACAAGAACATCAAGAACAACAAGAACAACAAGAACAACAAGAACAACAAGAACAACAAGAGCAACAAGTACAACAAGAGCAACAAGAGCAACAAGAGCAACAAGAACAACAAGAACAACAAGTACAACAAGAACAACAAGAACAACAAGAACAACAAGAACAACAAGAACGACAAGAACGACAAGAACGGGAAGAACAACAAGAACAACAACAACAAGAACGACAAAAACAACAACATGAACAACAAGAATAACAAGAACAACAACAACAAGAACCACTAGAACAACAACAACAAGAACAACAAGAGCAACAAGAACAACAAGAACAACAAGAACAACAAGAACAACAAGAACAACAACAACAACAACAACATGAACAACAAGAACATCAACAACCAGTACAACAAGAACATCAAGAACAACAAGAACAACAAGAACAACAAGAACAACAAGAGCAACAAGTACAACAAGAGCAACAAGAGCAACAAGAGCAACAAGAACAATAAGAACAACAAGATCAGCAACAACAACAAGATCAACAACAACAACAAGAACAACAAGAACAACAAGAACATCAAGAACATCAAGAACAACACGAACAACAAGAACGACAAGAACAACAAGAACAACAAGAACAACAAGAACAACAAGAACAACAAGAACAACAA
>NW_027476098.1:917500-920000 GCF_051020955.1 Megalopta genalis
AGAACAACAAGAACAACAAGAACAACAAGAACAACAAGAACAACAAGCACAACAAGAACAACAAGAACAACGAGAACAACAAGAACAACGAGAACAACAAGAACAACAAGAACAACAAGAACAACAAGAACAACAAGAACAACAAGAACGACAAGAACGACAAGAACGACAAGAACAACAAGAACAACAACAACATTAACGACAAGAACAACATCAACAAGGACAGCAAATACAACAACAACAACATGAACAACAAGAACAACAAGAACAACAAGAACAACAACAACAAGAACAACAAAAGCAACAACAACATGAACAACAAGAACAACAAGAACAACAAGAACAACAAGAACAACAAGAACAACAAGAACAACAAGAACAACAAGAACAACAAGAACAACAAGAACAACAAGAACAACAAGAACAACAAGAACAACAAGAACAACAAGAACAACAAGAACAACAAGAACAACAAGAACAACAAGAACAACAAGAACAACAAGAACAACAAGAACAACAAGAACAACAAGAACAACAAGAACAACAAGAACAACAAGAACAACAAGAACAACAAGAACAACAAGAACAACAAGAACAACAAGAACAACAAGAACAACAAGAACAACAAGAACAACAAGAACAACAAGAACAGCAAGAACAACAACAACAAGAATAACAAAAACAACAACATGAACAACAAGAACAACAAGAACAAGAACAACTAGAACAACAACAACCAGAACAACAAGAACAACAACAACAACAAAAACAGGAACAACAACAACAACAAGAACAACAACAAGAACAACAACAAGAACAACAAGAACAACAACAACAAGAACAACAAGAACAAGAAGAACAACAAGAACGACAAGAACAACAACAGCATGAACAACAAGAACATCAACAACCAGAACAACAAGAACAACAAGAACAACAAGAACATCAAGATCAACAAGAACAACAAGAACAACAAGAACAACAAGAACAACAAGAACAACAAGAACAACAAGAACAACAAGAACAACAAGAACAACAAGAACAACAAGAACAACAAGAACAACAAGAACAACAAGAACAACAAGAACAACAAGAACAACAAGAACAACAAGAACAACAAGAACAACAAGAACAGCAAGAACAACAACAACAAGAATAACAAAAACAACAACATGAACAACAAGAACAACAAGAACAACAACAACAACAAGAACAACAAGAG
The DNA here is from genome assembly GCF_051020955.1 of Megalopta genalis. NCBI lineage: Eukaryota > Metazoa > Arthropoda > Insecta > Hymenoptera > Halictidae > Megalopta > Megalopta genalis. The sequence goes on from NW_027476098.1 coordinate 918,723, forward strand.
CAACAAGAGCAACAAGAGCAACAAGAGCAACAAGAGCAACAAGAGCAACAAGAGCAACAAGAGCAACAAGAGCAACAAGAGCAACAAGAGCAACAAGAGCAACAAGAGCAACAAGAGCAACAAGAACAACAAGAACAACAAGAACAACAAGAACAACAAGAACAACAAGAACAACAAGAACGACAAGAACGACAAGAACAACAAGAACAACAACAACAAGAACGACAAGAACAACATCAACAAGGACAACAAAAACAACAACAACATGAACAACAAGAACAACAACAACAAGAACGACAAGAACAACAACAACATGAACAACAAGAACAACAAGAACAACAAGAACAACAAGAACAAGAACAACTAGAACAACAATAACAAGCACAACAACAACAACAAAAACAGGAACAACAACAACAACAAGAACAACAAGTACAACAACAACAAGAACAACAAGAAGAACAACAAGAACAACAAGAACAACAAGAACAACAAGAACAACAAGAACAACAAGATCAACAAGAACAACAAGAACAACAAGAACAACAAGAACAACAAGAACAACAAGAACAACAACAACATGAACAACAAGAACATCAACAACCAGAACAACCAGAACAACAAGAACAACAAGAACAACAAGAACAACAAGAACAACAAGAACAACAAGAACAACAAGAACAACAAGAACGACAAGAACGACAAGAACGACAAGAACAACAAGAACAACAAGAACAACAAGAACAACAAGAACAACAAGAACAACAAGAACAACAAGAACAACAAGAACAACAAGAACAACAAGAACAACAAAAACAACAACAACATGAACAACAAGAACAACAAGAACAACAAGAACAACAAGAACAACAAGAACAACAAGAACAACAAGAACAACAAGAACAACATGAACAACAAGAACAACAAGAACAACAAGAACAACAAGAACAACAAGAACAACAAGAACAACAAGAACAACAAGAACAACAAGAACAACAAGAACAACAAGAACAACAAGAACAACAAGAACAACAAGAACGACAAGAACGACAAGAACGACAAGAACGACAAGAACGACAAGAACAACAAGAACAACAAGAACAACAAGAACAACAAGAACAACAAGAACAACAAGAACAACAAGAACAACAAGAACAACAAGAACAACAAGAACAACAAGAACAACAAGAACAACAAGAACAACAAGAACAACATGAACAACTAGAACAACTAGAACAACTAGAACAACAAGAACAACAAGAACAACAAGAACAACAA
>NW_027476098.1:925000-965000 GCF_051020955.1 Megalopta genalis
ACAAGAACAACAAAAACAACAAGAACAACAAGAACAACAAGAACAACAAGAACAACAAGAACAACAAGAACAACAAGAACAACAAGAACAACAAGAACAACAAGAACAACAAGAACAACAAGAACAACAAGAACAACAAGAACAACAAGAACAACAAGAACAACAAGAACAACAAGAACAACAAGAACAACAAGAACAACAAGAACAACAAGAACAACAAGAACAACAAGAACAACAAGAACAACAAGAACAACAAGAACAACAAGAACAACAAGAACAACAAGAACAACAAGAACAACAAGAACAACAAGAACAACAAGAACAACAAGAACAACAAGAACAACAAGAACAACAAGAACAACAAGAACAACAAGAACAACAAGAACAACAAGAACAACAAGAACAACAAGAACAACAAGAACAACAAGAACAACAAGAACAACAAGAACAACAAGAACAAGAAGAGCAACAAGAACAACAAGAACAACAAGAACAACAAGAACAACAAGAACAACAAGAACAACAAGAACAACAAGAACAACAAGAACAACAAGAACAACAAGAACAACAAGAACAACAAGAACAACAAGAACAACAAGAACAACAAGAACAACAAGAACAACGAGAACAACGAGAACAACGAGAACAACGAGAACAACGAGAACAACAAGAACAACAAGAACAACAAGAACAACAAGAACAACAAGAACAACAAGAACAACAGGAACAACAGGAACAACGAGAACAACGAGAACAACGAGAACAACGAGAACAACGAGAACAACGAGAACAACGAGAACAACGAGAACAACGAGAACAACGAGAACAACGAGAACAACGAGAACAACGAGAACAACGAGAACAACGAGAACAACAGGAACAACGAGAACAACGAGAACAACAGGAACAACGAGAACAACAGGAACAACGAGAACAACAGGAACAACGAGAACAACGAGAACAACGAGAACAACGAGAACAACGAGAACAACGAGAACAACGAGAACAACGAGAACAACGAGAACAACGAGAACAACGAGAACAACGAGAACAACGAGAACAACGAGAACAACGAGAACAACGAGAACAACGAGTACAACGAGAACAACGAGAACAACGATAACAACAAGAACAACAAGAACGACAAGAACAACAAGAACAACAACAACATTAACGACAAGAACAACATCAACAAGGACAGCAAAAACAACAACAACATGAACAACAAGAACAACAAGAACAACAACAACAAGAACAACAAAAACAACAACAACATGAACAACAAGAACAACAAGAACAAGAACAACTAGAACAACAACGTCCAGAACGACAAGAAAAACAACAACAACAAAAACAGGAACAACAACAACAACAAGAACAACAACAAGAACAACAAGAACAACAACAACAAGAACAACAAGAACAAGAAGAACAACAAGAACGACAAGAACAACAACAGCATGAACAACAAGAACATCAACAACCAGAACAACAAGAACAACAAGAACAACAAGAACATCAAGATCAACAAGAACAACAAGAACAACTAGAACAACAAGAACAACAAGAACAACAAGAACAACAAGAACAACAAGAACAACAAGAACAACAAGAACAACAAGAACAACAAGAACAACAAGAACAACAAGAACAACAAGAACGACAAGAACGACAAGAACAACAAGAACAACAACAACAAGAACGACAAGAACAACATCAACAAGGACAACAAAAACAACAACAACATGAACAACAAGAACAACAACAACAAGAACGACAAGAACAACAACAACAAGAACAACAAAAACAACAACAACATGAACAACAAGAACAACAAGAACAACAAGAACAAGAACAACTAGAACAACAACAACAAGAACAACAACAACAACAAAAACAGGAACAACAACAACAAAAAGAACAACAAGAAGAACAACAAGAACAACAAGAACAACAAGAACAACAAGAACAACAAGAACAACAAGAACAACAAGAACAACAAGAACAACAAGAACAACAAGAACAACAAGAACAACAAGAACAACAAGAACAACAAGAACAACAAGAACAACAAGAACAACAAGAACAACAAGAACAACAAGAACAACAAGAACAACAAGAACAACAAGAACAACAACATGAACAACAAGAACAACAAGAACAACAACAACAAGAACAACAAGAACAACAACAACAAGAACCACTAGAGCAACAACAACAAGAACAACAAGAACAACAAGAACAACAAGAACAACAAGAACAACAAGAACAACAAGAACAACAAGAACAACAAGAACAACAAGCACAACAAGAACAACAAGAACAACAAGAACAACAAGAACAACAAGAACAACAAGAACAACAAGAACAACAAGAACAACAAGAACAACAAGAACAACAAGAACAACAAGAACAACAAGAACAACAAGAACAACAAGAACAACAAGAACAACAAGAACAACAAGAACAACAAGAACAACAAGAACAACAAGAACAACAAGAACAACAAGAACAACAAGAACAACAACAACAACAACAACATGAACAACAAGAACATCAACAACCAGTACAACAAGAACATCAAGAACAACAAGAACAACAAGAACAACAAGAACAACAAGAGCAACAAGTACAACAAGAGCAACAAGAGCAACAAGAGCAACAAGAACAATAAGAACAACAAGATCAGCAACAACAACAAGATCAACAACAACAACAAGAACAACAAGAACAACAAGAACATCAAGAACATCAAGAACAACACGAACAACAAGAACGACAAGAACAACAAGAACAACAAGAACAACAAGAACAACAAGAACAACAAGAACAACAAGAACAACAAGAACAACAAGAACAACAGGAACAACAGGAACAACGAGAACAACGAGAACAACAAGAACAACGAGAACAACGAGAACAACGAGAACAACGAGAACAACAAGAACAACAAGAACAACAAGAACAACAAGAACAACAAGAACAGCAAGAACAACAAGAACAACAAGATCAACAACAAAAAGAAGTACAACAAGAACATCAAGAACAACAAGAACAACAAGAACATCAAGAACATCAAGAACAACAAGAACAACAAGAACAACAAGAACGACAAGAACGACAAGAACGGCAAGAACAACAAGAACAACAACAACAAGAACGACAAGAACGACAAAAACAACAACATGAACAATAAGAACAACAAGAACAACAAGAACAACAAGAACAACAAGAACAACAAGAACAACAACAACAAGAAGAGCAACAAGTACAACAAGAGCAACAAGAGCAACAAGAGCAACAAGAGCAACAAGAACAATAAGAACAACAAGATCAACAACAACAACAAGAACAACAAGATCAACAACAACAACAAGAACAACAAGAACAACAAGAACATCAAGAACAACACGAACAACACGAACAACAAGAACAACAAGAAGAACAAGAACAACAAGAACAACAAGTACAACAAGAACAACAAGAACAACAAGAACAACAAGAACAACAAGAACAAGAACAGCAAGGACAACAACAACAAGAACTACATGAACAACAACAACAACAACAACAAGAACAACAACAACAACAAAAACAGGAACAACATGAACAACAAGAACAACAACAACAAGAACCACTAGAACAACAGCAACAAGAACAACAAGTACGACAAGAACAACAAAAACAACAAGAACAACAAGAACAACAAGAACAACAAGAACAACAAGAACAACAAGAACAACAAGAACAACAAGAACAACAAGAACAACAAGAACAACAAGAACAACAAGAACAACAAGAACAACAAGAACAACAAGAACAACAAGAACAACAAGAACAACAAGAACAACAAGAACAACAAGAACAACAAGAACAACAAGAACAACAAGAACAACAAGAACAACAAGAACAACAAGAACGACAAGAACGACAAGAACAACAAGAACAACAACAACATTAACGACAAGAACAACATCAACAAGGACAGCAAAAACAACAACAACATGAACAACAAGAACAACAAGAACAACAACAACAAGAACAACTAGAACAACAACAACCAGAACAACAAGAACAACAACAACAACAAAAACAGGAACAACAACAACAACAAGAACAACAACAAGAACAACAAGAACAACAACAACAAGATCAACAAGAACAAGAAGGACAACAAGAACAACAAGAACAACAACAGCATGAACAACAAGAACATCAACAACCAGAACAACAAGAACAACAAGAACAACAAGAACAACAAGAACATCAAGATCAACAAGAGCAACAAGAACAACAAGAACAACAAGAACAACAAGAACAACAAGAACAACAAGAACAACAAGAACAACAAGAACAACAAGAACAACAAGAACAACAAGAACAGCAAGAACAACAACAACAAGAATAACAAAAACAACAACATGAACAACAAGAACAACAAGAACAACAACAACAAGAACCACTAGAACAACAACAACAAGAACAAGAACAACAAGAGCAACAAGAGCAACAAGAGCAACAAGAGCAACAAGAGCAACAAGAGCAACAAGAGCAACAAGAGCAACAAGAACAACAAGAACAACAAGAACAACAAGAACAACAAGAACAACAAGAACAACAAGAACAACAAGAACAACAAGAACAACAAGAACGACAAGAACGACAAGAACAACAAGAACAACAACAACAAGAACGACAAGAACAACATCAACAAGGACAACAAAAACAACAACAACATGAACAACAAGAACAACAACAACAAGAACGACAAGAACAACAACAACATGAACAACAAGAACAACAAGAACAACAAGAACAAGAACAACTAGAACAACAATAACAAGCACAACAACAACAACAAAAACAGGAACAACAACAACAACAACAAGAACAACAACAAGAACAACAAGTACAACAACAACAAGAACAACAAGAAGAACAACAAGAACAACAAGAACAACAAGAACAACAAGAACAACAAGAACAACAAGAACAACAAGAACAACAAGAACAACAAGAACAACAAGAACAACAAGAACAACAAGAACAACAAGAACAACAAGAACAACAAGAACAACAAGAACAACAAGAACAACAAGAACAACAAGAACAACAAGAACAACAACAACATGAACAACAAGAACATCAACAACCAGAACAACCAGAACAACAAGAACAACAAGAACAACAAGAACAACAAGAACAACAAGAACAACAAGAACAACAAGAACGACAAGAACGACAAGAACGACAAGAACAACAAGAACAACAAGAACAACAAGAACAACAAGAACAACAAGAACAACAAGAACAACAAGAACAACAAGAACAACAAGAACAACAAGAACAACAAGAACAACAAGAACAACAAGAACAACAAAAACAACAACAACATGAACAACAAGAACAACAAGAACAACAAGAACAACAAGAACAACAAGAACAACAAGAACAACAAGAACAACAAGAACAACAAGAACAACAAGAACAACAAGAACAACAAGAACAACAAGAACTACAAGAACGACAAAAACGACAAGAACAACAAGAACAACAAGAACAACAAGAACAACAAGAACAAGAACAACTAGAACAACAATAACAAGCACAACAACAACAACAAAAACAGGAACAACAACAACAACAAGAACAACAACAAGAACAACAAGTACAACAACAACAAGAACAACAAGAAGAACAACAAGAACAACAAGAACAACAAGAACAACAAGAACAACAAGAACAACAAGATCAACAAGAACAACAAGAACAACAAGAACAACAAGAACAACAAGAACAACAAGAACAACAAGAACAACAACAACATGAACAACAAGAACATCAACAACCAGAACAACCAGAACAACAAGAACAACAAGAACAACAAGAACAACAAGAACAACAAGAACAACAAGAACAACAAGAACAACAAGAACAACAAGAACGACAAGAACGACAAGAACGACAAGAACAACAAGAACAACAAGAACAACAAGAACAACAAGAACAACAAGAACAACAAGAACAACAAGAACAACAACAACAACATGAACAACAAGAACAACAAGAACAACAAGAACAACAAGAACAACAAGAACAACAAGAACAACAAGAACAACAAGAACAACAAGAACAACAAGAACAACAAGAACAACAAGAACAACAAGAACAACAAGAACAACAAGAACAACAAGAACAACAAGAACAACAAGAACAACAAGAACAACAAGAACAACAAGAACAACAAGAACAACAAGAACAACAAGAACAACAAGAACAACAAGAACAACAAGAACAACAAGAACAACAAGAACAACAAGAACAACAAGAACAACAAGAACAACAAGAACAACAAGAACGACAAGAACGACAAGAACGACAAGAACAACAAGAACGACAAGAACAACAAGAACAACAAGAACAACAAGAACAACAAGAACAACAAGAACAACAAGAAGAACAAGAAGAACAAGAACAACAAGAACAACATGAACAACAAGAACAACAAGAACAACAAGAACAACAAGAACAACAAGAACAACAAGAACAACAAGAACAACAAGAACAACAAGAACAACAAGAACAACAAGAACAACAAGAACAACAGGAACAACAAGAACAACAAGAACAACAAGAACAACAAGAACAACAAGAACAACAAGAACAACAAGAACAACAAGAACGACAAGAACGACAAGAACGGGAAGAACAACAAGAACAACAACAACAAGAACGACAAAAACAACAACATGAACAACAAGAATAACAAGAACAACAACAACAAGAACCACTAGAACAACAAGAACAACAAGAACAACAAGAACAACAAGAACAACAAGAACAACAAGAACAACAGGAACAACAGGAACAACGAGAACAACGAGAACAACAAGAACAACGAGAACAACGAGAACAACGAGAACAACGAGAACAACGAGAACAACAAGAACAACAAGAACAACAAGAACAACAAGAACAACAAGAACAACAAGAACAACAAGATCAACAACAAAAAGAAGTACAACAAGAACATCAAGAACAACAAGAACAACAAGAACATCAAGAACATCAAGAACAACAAGAACAACAAGAACAACAAGAACGACAAGAACGACAAGAACGGCAAGAACAACAAGAACAACAACAACAAGAACGACAAGAACGACAAAAACAACAACATGAACAACAAGAACAACAAGAACAACAAGAACAACAAGAACAACAAGAACAACAAGAACAACAAGAACAACAAGAACAACAACAACATGAACAACAAGAACAACAAGAACAACAAGAACAACAAGAACAACAACAACATGAACAACAAGAACAACAAGAACAACAAGAACAACAAGAACAACAAGAACAACAAGAACAACAAGAACAACAAGAACAACAAGAACAACAAGAACAACAAGAACAACAAGAACAACAAGAACAACAAGAACAACAGGAACAACAGGAACAACAAGAACAACAAGAACAACAAGTACAACAAGAACAACAAGAACAACAAGTACAACAAGAACAACAAGAACAACAAGAACAACAAGAACGGGAAGAACAACAAGAACGACAAAAACAACAACATGAACAACAAGAATAACAAGAACAACAACAACAAGAACCACTAGAACAACAACAACAAGAACAACAAGAGCAACAAGAACAACAAGAACAACAAGAACAACAACAACAACAAGAACAACAAGAACAACAACAACATGAACAACAAGAACATCAACAACCAGTACAACAAGAACATCAAGAACAACAAGAACAACAAGAACAACAAGAACAACAAGAGCAACAAGTACAACAAGAGCAACAAGAGCAACAAGAGCAACAAGAACAACAAGAACAACAAGTACAACAAGAACAACAAGAACAACAAGAACAACAAGAACAACAAGAACGACAAGAACGACAAGAACGGGAAGAACAACAAGAACAACAACAACAAGAACGACAAAAACAACAACATGAACAACAAGAATAACAAGAACAACAACAACAAGAACCACTAGAACAACAACAACAAGAACAACAAGAGCAACAAGAACAACAAGAACAACAAGAACAACAAGAACAACAAGAACAACAACAACAACAACAACATGAACAACAAGAACATCAACAACCAGTACAACAAGAACATCAAGAACAACAAGAACAACAAGAACAACAAGAACAACAAGAGCAACAAGTACAACAAGAGCAACAAGAGCAACAAGAGCAACAAGAAGAATAAGAACAACAAGATCAGCAACAACAACAAGATCAACAACAACAACAAGAACAACAAGAACAACAAGAACATCAAGAACATCAAGAACAACACGAACAACAAGAACGACAAGAACAACAAGAACAACAAGAACAACAAGAACAACAAGAACAACAAGAACAACAAGAACAACAAGAACAACAAGAACAACAGGAACAACAGGAACAACGAGAACAACGAGAACAACAAGAACAACGAGAACAACGAGAACAACGAGAACAACGAGAACAACAAGAACAACAAGAACAACAAGAACAACAAGAACATCAAGAACAACAAGAACAACAAGAACATCAAGAACATCAAGAACAACAAGAACAACAAGAACAACAAGAACGACAAGAACGACAAGAACGGCAAGAACAACAAGAACAACAACAACAAGAACGACAAGAACGACAAAAACAACAACATGAACAATAAGAACAACAAGAACAACAAGAACAACAAGAACAACAAGAACAACAAGAACAACAACAACAACAAGAGCAACAAGTTCAACAAGAGCAACAAGAGCAACAAGAGCAACAAGAGCAACAAGAGCAATAAGAACAACAAGATCAACAAGAACAACAAGAACAACAAGAACAACAAGAACAACAAGAACAACAAGAACAACAAGAACAACAAGAACAACAAGAACAACAGGAACAACAGGAACAACAGGAACAACAGGAACAACAGGAACAACGAGAACAACGAGAACAACGAGAACAACGAGAACAACGAGAACAACAAGAACAAGAACAGCAAGGACAACAACAACAAGAACTACATGAACAACAACAACAACAACAACAAGAACAACAACAACAACAAAAACAGGAACAACATGAACAACAAGAACAACAACAACAAGAACCACTAGAACAACAGCAACAAGAACAACAAGTACGACAAGAACAACAAAAACAACAAGAACAACAAGAACAACAAGAACAACAAGAACAACAAGAACAACAAGAACAACAAGAACAACAAGAACAACAAGAACAACAAGAACAACAAGAACAACAAGAACAACAAGAACAACAAGAACAACAAGAACAACAAGAACAACAAGAACAACAAGAACAACAAGAACAACAAGAACAACAAGAACAACAAGAACAACAAGAACAACAAGAACAACAAGAACAACAAGACCAACAAGAACAACAAGAACAACAAGAACAACAAGAACAACAAGAACAACAAGAACAACAAGAACAACAAGAACAACAAGAACAACAAGAACAACAAGAACAACAAGAACAACAAGAACAACAAGAACAACAAGAACAACAAGAACAACAAGAACCACAAGAACAACAAGAACAACAAGAACAACAAGATCAACAAGAACAACAAGAACAACAAGAACAACAAGAACAACAAGAACGACAAGAACGACAAGAACGACAAGAACGACAAGAACGACAAGAACAACAAGAACAACAAGAACAACAAGAACAACAAGAACAACAAGAACTACAAGAACAACAAGAACAACAAGAACAACAAGAACAACAAGAACAACAAGAACAACAAGAACAACAAGAACAACAAGAACAACAAGAACAACAAGAACAACAAGAACAACAAGAACAACAAGAACAACAAGAACAACAAGAACAACAAGAACAACAAGAACAACAAGAACAACAAGAACAACAAGAACAACAAGAACAACAAGAACAACAAGAACAACAAGAACAACAAGAACAACAAGAACAACAAGAACAACAAGAACAACAAGAACAACAGGAACAACAGGAACAACAGGAACAACAGGAACAACAGGAACAACGAGAACAACGAGAACAACGAGAACAACGAGAACAACGAGAACAACGAGAACAACGAGAACAACGAGAACAACGAGAACAACGAGAACAACGAGAACAACAGGAACAACGAGAACAACAGGAACAACGAGAACAACGAGAACAACGAGAACAACGAGAACAACGAGAACAACGAGAACAACGAGAACAACGAGAACAACGAGAACAACGAGAACAACGAGAACAACGAGAACAACGAGAACAACGAGAACAACGAGAACAACGAGAACAACGAGTACAACGAGAACAACGAGAACAACGATAACAACAAGAACAACAAGAACGACAAGAACAACAAGAACAACGACAACATTAACGACAAGAACAACATCAACAAGGACAGCAAAAACAACAACAACATGAACAACAAGAACAACAAGAACAACAACAACAAGAACAACAAAAACAACAACAACATGAACAACAAGAACAACAAGAACAAGAACAACTAGAACAACAACGACCAGAACGACAAGAAAAACAACAACAACAAAAACAGGAACAACAACAACAACAAGAACAACAACAAGAACAACAAGAACAACAACAACAAGAACAACAAGAACAAGAAGAACAACAAGAACGACAAGAACAACAACAGCATGAACAACAAGAACATCAACAACCAGAACAACAAGAACAACAAGAACAACAAGAACATCAAGATCAACAAGAACAACAAGAACAACAAGAACAACAAGAACAACAAGAACAACAAGAACAACAAGAACAACAAGAACGACAAGAACGACAAGAACGGCAAGAACAACAAGAACAACAACAACAAGAACGACAAGAACGACAAAAACAACAACATGAACAACAAGAACAACAAGAACAACAAGAACAACAAGAACAACAAGAACAACAAGAACAACAAGAACAACAACAACATGAACAACAAGAACATCAACAACCAGTACAACAAGAACATCAAGAACAATAAGAACAACAAGAACAACAAGAACAACAAGAACAACAAGAACAACAAGAACAACAAGAACAACAAGAACAACAAGAACAACAAGAACAACAAGAACAACAAGAACAACAAGAACAACAAGAACAACAAGAACAACAAGAACAACAAGAACAACAGGAACAACAGGAACAACAAGAACAACAAGAACAACAAGTACAACAAGAACAACAAGAACAACAAGTACAACAAGAACAACAAGAACAACAAGAACAACAAGAACGGGAAGAACAACAAGAACGACAAAAACAACAACATGAACAACAAGAATAACAAGAACAACAACAACAAGAACCACTAGAACAACAACAAGAACAACAAGAGCAACAAGAACAACAAGAACAACAAGAACAACAACAACAACAAGAACAACAAGAACAACAACAACATGAACAACAAGAACATCAACCACCAGTACAACAAGAACATCAAGAACAACAAGAACAACAAGAACAACAAGAACAACAAGAGCAACAAGTACAACAAGAGCAACAAGAGCAACAAGAGCAACAAGAACAACAAGAACAACAAGTACAACAAGAACAACAAGAACAACAAGAACAACAAGAACAACAAGAACGACAAGAACGACAAGAACGGGAAGAACAACAAGAACAACAACAACAAGAACGACAAAAACAACAACATGAACAACAAGAATAACAAGAACAACAACAACAAGAACCACTAGAACAACAACAACAAGAACAACAAGAGCAACAAGAACGACAAGAACAACAAGAACAACAAGAACAACAAGAACAACAAGAACAACAAGAACAACAACAACAACAACAACATGAACAACAAGAACATCAACAACCAGTACAACAAGAACATCAAGAACAACAAGAACAACAAGAACAACAAGAACAACAAGAGCAACAAGTACAACAAGAGCAACAAGAGCAACAAGAGCAACAAGAACAATAAGAACAACAAGATCAGCAACAACAACAAGATCAACAACAACAACAAGAACAACAAGAACAACAAGAACATCAAGAACATCAAGAACAACACGAACAACAAGAACGACAAGAACAACAAGAACAACAAGAACAACAAGAACAACAAGAACAACAAGAACAACAAGAACAACAAGAACAACAAGAACAACAGGAACAACAGGAACAACGAGAACAACGAGAACAACAAGAACAACGAGAACAACGAGAACAACGAGAACAACGAGAACAACAAGAACAACAAGAACAACAAGAACAACAAGAACAACAAGAACAACAAGAACAACAAGAACAACAAGATCAACAACAAAAAGAAGTACAACAAGAACATCAAGAACAACAAGAACAACAAGAACATCAAGAACATCAAGAACAACAAGAACAACAAGAACAACAAGAACGACAAGAACGACAAGAACGGCAAGAACAACAAGAACAACAACAACAAGAACGACAAGAACGACAAAAACAACAACATGAACAACAAGAACAACAAGAACAACAAGAACAACAAGAACAACAAGAACAACAAGAACAACAAGAACAACAAGAACAACAACAACATGAACAACAAGAACATCAACAACCAGTACAACAAGAACATCAAGAACAATAAGAACAACAAGAACAACAAGAACAACAAGAACAACAAGAACAACAAGAACAACAAGAACAACAAGAGCAACAAGTACAACAAGAGCAACAAGAGCAACAAGAGCAACAAGAACAATAAGAACAACAAGATCAACAACAACAACAAGAACAACAAGATCAACAACAACAACAAGAACAACAAGAACAACAAGAACAACAAGAACAACAAGAACAACAAGAACAACAAGAACAACAAGAACAACAAGAACAACAAGAACAACAAGAACAACAAGAACAACAAGAACAACAAGAACAACAAGAACAACAAGAACAACAAGAACAACAAGAACAACAAGAACAACAAGAACAACAAGAACAACAAGAACAACAAGAACAACAAGAACAACAAGAACAACAAGAACAACAAGAACAACAAGAACAACAAGAACAACAAGAACAACAAGAACAACAAGAACAACAAGAACAACAAGAACAACAAGAACAACAAGAACAACAAGAACAACAAGAACAACAAGAACAACAAGAACAACAAGAACAACAAGAACAACAAGAACAACAAGAACAACAAGAACAACAAGAACAACAAGAACAACAAGAACAACAAGAACAACAAGAACAACAAGAACAACAAGAACAACAAGAACAACAAGAACAACAAGAACAACAAGAACAACAAGAACAACAAGAACAACAAGAACAACAAGAACAACAAGAACAACAAGAACAACAAGAACAACAAGAACAACAAGAACAACAAGAACAACAAGAACAACAAGAACAACAAGAACAACAGGAACAACGAGAACAACGAGAACAACGAGAACAACGAGAACAACGAGAACAACGAGAACAACGAGAACAACGAGAACAACGAGAACAACGAGAACAACGAGAACAACAGGAACAACGAGAACAACAGGAACAACGAGAACAACGAGAACAACGAGAACAACGAGAACAACGAGAACAACGAGAACAACGAGAACAACGAGAACAACGAGTACAACGAGAACAACGAGAACAACGATAACAACAAGAACAACAAGAACGACAAGAACAACAAGAACAACAACAACATTAACGACAAGAACAACATCAACAAGGACAGCAAAAACAACAACAACATGAACAACAAGAACAACAAGAACAACAACAACAAGAACAACAAAAACAACAACAACATGAACAACAAGAACAACAAGAACAAGAACAACTAGAACAACAACAACCAGAACAACAAGAACAACAACAACAACAAAAACAGGAACAACAACAACAACAAGAACAACAACAAGAACAACAAGAACAACAACAACAAGAACAACAAGAACAAGAAGAACAACAAGAACGACAAGAACAACAACAGCATGAACAACAAGAACATCAACAACCAGAACAACAAGAACAACAAGAACAACAAGAACATCAAGATCAACAAGAACAACAAGAACAACAAGAACAACAAGAACAACAAGAACAACAAGAACAACAAGAACAACAAGAACAACAAGAACAACAAGAACAACAAGAACAACAAGAACAACAAGAACAACAAGAACAACAAGAACAACAAGAACAACAAGAACAGCAAGAACAACAACAACAAGAATAACAAAAACAACAACATGAACAACAAGAACAACAAGAACAACAACAACAAGAACCACTAGAACAACAACAACAAGAACAAGAACAACAAGAGCAACAAGAGCAACAAGAGCAACAAGAGCAACAAGAGCAACAAGAGCAACAAGAGCAACAAGAGCAACAAGAGCAACAAGAGCAACAAGAACAACAAGAACAACAAGAACAACAAGAACAACAAGAACAACAAGAACAACAAGAACAACAAGAACAACAAGAACGACAAGAACGACAAGAACAACAAGAACAACAACAACAAGAACGACAAGAACAACATCAACAAGGACAACAAAAACAACAACAACATGAACAACAAGAACAACAACAACAAGAACGACAAGAACAACAACAACATGAACAACAAGAACAACAAGAACAACAAGAACAAGAACAACTAGAACAACAATAACAAGCACAACAACAACAACAAAAACAGGAACAACAAGAACAACAAGAACAACAACAAGAACAACAAGTACAACAACAACAAGAACAACAAGAAGAACAACAAGAACAACAAGAACAACAAGAACAACAAGAACAACAGGAACAACGAGAACAACGAGAACAACAAGAACAACGAGAACAACGAGAACAACGAGAACAACAAGAACAACAAGAACAACAAGAACAACAAGAACAACAAGAACAACAAGAACAACAAGAACAACAAGATCAACAACAAAAGGAAGTACAACAAGAACATCAAGAACAACAAGAACAACAAGAACATCAAGAACATCAAGAACAACAAGAACAACAAGAACAACAAGAACGACAAGGACGACAAGAACGGCAAGAACAACAAGAACAACAACAACAAGAACGACAAGAACGACAAAAACAACAACATGAACAACAAGAACAACAAGAACAACAAGAACAACAAGAACAACAAGAACAACAAGAACAACAAGAACAACAACAACATGAACAACAAGAACATCAACAACCAGTACAACAAGAACATCAAGAACAATAAGAACAACAAGAACAACAAGAACAACAAGAACAACAAGAACAACAAGAACAACAAGAACAACAAGAACAACAAGAGCAACAAGTACAACAAGAGCAACAAGAGCAACAAGAGCAACAAGAGCAACAAGAACAATAAGAACAACAAGATCAACAACAAGAACAAGAACAACAAGATCAACAACAACAACAAGAACAACAAGAACAACAAGAACATCAAGAACAACACGAACAACACGAACAACAAGAACAACAAGAAGAACAAGAACAACAAGAACAACAAGAACAACAAGAACAACAAGAACAACAAGAACAACAAGAACAACAAGAACAAGAACAGCAAGGACAACAACAACAAGAACTACATGAACAACAACAACAACAACAACAAGAACAACAACAACAACAAAAACAGGAACAACATGAACAACAAGAACAACAACAACAAGAACCACTAGAACAACAGCAACAAGAACAACAAGTACGACAAGAACAACAAAAACAACAAGAACAACAAGAACAACAAGAACAACAAGAACAACAAGAACAACAAGAACAACAAGAACAACAAGAACAACAAGAACAACAAGAACAACAAGAACAACAAGAACAACAGGAACAACAGGAACAACAGGAACAACAGGAACAACAGGAACAACAGGAACAACAGGAACAACAGGAACAACGAGAACAACAGGAACAACGAGAACAACGAGAACAACGAGAACAACGAGAACAACGAGAACAACGAGAACAACGAGAACAACGAGAACAACGAGAACAACGAGAACAACGAGAACAACGAGAACAACGAGAACAACGAGAACAACGAGAACAACGAGAACAACGAGAACAACGAGAACAACGAGAACAACGAGAACAACGAGAACAACGAGAACAACGAGAACAACGAGAACAACGAGAACAACGAGAACAACGAGAACAACGAGAACAACGAGAACAACGAGAACAACGAGAACAACGAGAACAACGAGAACAACGAGAACAACGAGAACAACGAGAACAACGAGTACAACGAGAACAACGAGAACAACGATAACAACAAGAACAACAAGAACGACAAGAACAACAAGAACAACAACAACATTAACGACAAGAACAACATCAACAAGGACAGCAAAAACAACAACAACATGAACAACAAGAACAACAAGAACAACAACAACAAGAACAACAAAAACAACAACAACATGAACAACAAGAACAACAAGAACAAGAACAACTAGAACAACAACAACCAGAACAACAAGAACAACAACAACAACAAAAACAGGAACAACAACAACAACAAGAACAACAACAAGAACAACAAGAACAACAACAACAAGAACAACAACAACATGAACAACAAGAACATCAACAACCAGAACAACCAGAACAACAAGAACAACAAGAACAACAAGATCAACAAGAACAACAAGAACAACAAGAACAACAAGAACAACAAGAACAACAAGAACAACAAGAACAACAAGAACAACAAGAACAACAAGAACAACAAGAACAACAAGAACAACAAGAACAACAAGAACAACAAGAACAACAAGAACAACAAGAACAGCAAGAACAACAACAACAAGAATAACAAAAACAACAACATGAACAACAAGAACAACAAGAACAACAACAACAAGAACCACTAGAACAACAACAACAAGAACAAGAACAACAAGAGCAACAAGAGCAACAAGAGCAACAAGAGCAACAAGAGCAACAAGAGCAACAAGAGCAACAAGAGCAACAAGAGCAACAAGAACAACAAGAACAACAAGAACAACAAGAACAACAAGAACAACAAGAACAACAAGAACAACAAGAACAACAAGAACAACAAGAACGACAAGAACGACAAGAACAACAAGAACAACAACAACAAGAACGACAAGAACAACATCAACAAGGACAACAAAAACAACAACAACATGAACAACAAGAACAACAAGAACAACAAGAACAACAAGAACAACAAGAACAACAAGAACAACAAGAACAACAAGAACAACAAGAACAACAAGAACAACAAGAACAACAAGAACAACAAGAACAACAAGAACAACAAGAACAACAAGAACAACAAGAACAACAAGAACAACAAGAACAACAAGAACAACAAGAACAACAGGAACAACGAGAACAACGAGAACAACGAGAACAACGAGAACAACGAGAACAACGAGAACAACGAGAACAACGAGAACAACGAGAACAACGAGAACAACGAGAACAACAGGAACAACGAGAACAACAGGAACAACGAGAACAACGAGAACAACGAGAACAACGAGAACAACGAGAACAACGAGAACAACGAGAACAACGAGAACAACGAGTACAACGAGAACAACGAGAACAACGATAACAACAAGAACAACAAGAACGACAAGAACAACAAGAACAACAACAACATTAACGACAAGAACAACATCAACAAGGACAGCAAAAACAACAACAACATGAACAACAAGAACAACAAGAACAACAACAACAAGAACAACAAAAACAACAACAACATGAACAACAAGAACAACAAGAACAAGAACAACTAGAACAACAACAACCAGAACAACAAGAACAACAACAACAACAAAAACAGGAACAACAACAACAACAAGAACAACAACAAGAACAACAAGAACAACAACAACAAGAACAACAAGAACAAGAAGAACAACAAGAACGACAAGAACAACAACAGCATGAACAACAAGAACATCAACAACCAGAACAACAAGAACAACAAGAACAACAAGAACATCAAGATCAACAAGAACAACAAGAACAACAAGAACAACAAGAACAACAAGAACAACAAGAACAACAAGAACAACAAGAACAACAAGAACAACAAGAACAACAAGAACAACAAGAACAACAAGAACAACAAGAACAACAAGAACAACAAGAACAACAAGAACAGCAAGAACAACAACAACAAGAATAACAAAAACAACAACATGAACAACAAGAACAACAAGAACAACAACAACAAGAACCACTAGAACAACAACAACAAGAACAAGAACAACAAGAGCAACAAGAGCAACAAGAGCAACAAGAGCAACAAGAGCAACAAGAGCAACAAGAGCAACAAGAGCAACAAGAGCAACAAGAGCAACAAGAACAACAAGAACAACAAGAACAACAAGAACAACAAGAACAACAAGAACAACAAGAACAACAAGAACAACAAGAACGACAAGAACGACAAGAACAACAAGAACAACAACAACAAGAACGACAAGAACAACATCAACAAGGACAACAAAAACAACAACAACATGAACAACAAGAACAACAACAACAAGAACGACAAGAACAACAACAACATGAACAACAAGAACAACAAGAACAACAAGAACAAGAACAACTAGAACAACAATAACAAGCACAACAACAACAACAAAAACAGGAACAACAAGAACAACAAGAACAACAACAAGAACAACAAGTACAACAACAACAAGAACAACAAGAAGAACAACAAGAACAACAAGAACAACAAGAACAACAAGAACAACAGGAACAACGAGAACAACGAGAACAACAAGAACAACGAGAACAACGAGAACAACGAGAACAACAAGAACAACAAGAACAACAAGAACAACAAGAACAACAAGAACAACAAGAACAACAAGAACAACAAGATCAACAACAAAAGGAAGTACAACAAGAACATCAAGAACAACAAGAACAACAAGAACATCAAGAACATCAAGAACAACAAGAACAACAAGAACAACAAGAACGACAAGGACGACAAGAACGGCAAGAACAACAAGAACAACAACAACAAGAACGACAAGAACGACAAAAACAACAACATGAACAACAAGAACAACAAGAACAACAAGAACAACAAGAACAACAAGAACAACAAGAACAACAAGAACAACAACAACATGAACAACAAGAACATCAACAACCAGTACAACAAGAACATCAAGAACAATAAGAACAACAAGAACAACAAGAACAACAAGAACAACAAGAACAACAAGAACAACAAGAACAACAAGAACAACAAGAGCAACAAGTACAACAAGAGCAACAAGAGCAACAAGAGCAACAAGAGCAACAAGAACAATAAGAACAACAAGATCAACAACAAGAACAAGAACAACAAGATCAACAACAACAACAAGAACAACAAGAACAACAAGAACATCAAGAACAACACGAACAACACGAACAACAAGAACAACAAGAAGAACAAGAACAACAAGAACAACAAGAACAACAAGAACAACAAGAACAACAAGAACAACAAGAACAACAAGAACAAGAACAGCTAGGACAACAACAACAAGAACTACATGAACAACAACAACAACAACAACAAGAACAACAACAACAACAAAAACAGGAACAACATGAACAACAAGAACAACAACAACAAGAACCACTAGAACAACAGCAACAAGAACAACAAGTACGACAAGAACAACAAAAACAACAAGAACAACAAGAACAACAAGAACAACAAGAACAACAAGAACAACAAGAACAACAAGAACAACAAGAACAACAAGAACAACAAGAACAACAAGAACAACAAGAACAACAAGAACAACAGGAACAACAGGAACAACAGGAACAACAGGAACAACAGGAACAACAGGAACAACAGGAACAACAGGAACAACGAGAACAACAGGAACAACGAGAACAACGAGAACAACGAGAACAACGAGAACAACGAGAACAACGAGAACAACGAGAACAACGAGAACAACGAGAACAACGAGAACAACGAGAACAACGAGAACAACGAGAACAACGAGAACAACGAGAACAACGAGAACAACGAGAACAACGAGAACAACGAGAACAACGAGAACAACGAGAACAACGAGAACAACGAGAACAACGAGAACAACGAGAACAACGAGAACAACGAGAACAACGAGAACAACGAGAACAACGAGAACAACGAGAACAACGAGAACAACGAGAACAACGAGAACAACGAGAACAACGAGAACAACGAGTACAACGAGAACAACGAGAACAACGATAACAACAAGAACAACAAGAACGACAAGAACAACAAGAACAACAACAACATTAACGACAAGAACAACATCAACAAGGACAGCAAAAACAACAACAACATGAACAACAAGAACAACAAGAACAACAACAACAAGAACAACAAAAACAACAACAACATGAACAACAAGAACAACAAGAACAAGAACAACTAGAACAACAACAACCAGAACAACAAGAACAACAACAACAACAAAAACAGGAACAACAACAACAACAAGAACAACAACAAGAACAACAAGAACAACAACAACAAGAACAACAACAACATGAACAACAAGAACATCAACAACCAGAACAACCAGAACAACAAGAACAACAAGAACAACAAGATCAACAAGAACAACAAGAACAACAAGAACAACAAGAACAACAAGAACAACAAGAACAACAAGAACAACAAGAACAACAAGAACAACAAGAACAACAAGAACAACAAGAACAACAAGAACAACAAGAACAACAAGAACAACAAGAACAACAAGAACAGCAAGAACAACAACAACAAGAATAACAAAAACAACAACATGAACAACAAGAACAACAAGAACAACAACAACAAGAACCACTAGAACAACAACAACAAGAACAAGAACAACAAGAGCAACAAGAGCAACAAGAGCAACAAGAGCAACAAGAGCAACAAGAGCAACAAGAGCAACAAGAGCAACAAGAGCAACAAGAACAACAAGAACAACAAGAACAACAAGAACAACAAGAACAACAAGAACAACAAGAACAACAAGAACAACAAGAACAACAAGAACGACAAGAACGACAAGAACAACAAGAACAACAACAACAAGAACGACAAGAACAACATCAACAAGGACAACAAAAACAACAACAACATGAACAACAAGAACAACAACAACAAGAACGACAAGAACAACAACATGAACAACAAGAACAACAATAACAAGCACAACAACAACAACAAAAACAGGAACAACAACAACAACAAGAACAACAACAAGAACAACAAGTACAACAACAAGAAGAACAACAAGAAGAACAACAAGAACAACAAGAACAACAAGAACAACAAGAACAACAAGAACAACAAGAACAACAAGAACAACAAGAACAACAAGAACAACAAGAACAACAAGAACAACAAGAACAACAACAACATGAACAACAAGAACATCAACAACCAGAACAACCAGAACAACAAGAACAACAAGAACAACAAGAACAACAAGAACAACAAGAACAACAAGAACAACAAGAACATCAAGAACAACAAGAACAACAAGAACAACAAGAACAACAAGAACAACAAGAACAACAAGAACAACAGGAACAACAAGAACAACAAGAACAACAAGTACAACAAGAACAACAAGAACAACAAGTACAACAAGAACAACAAGAACAACAAGAACGGGAAGAACAACAAGAACGACAAAAACAACAACATGAACAACAAGAATAACAAGAACAACAACAACAAGAACCACTAGAACAACATCAACAAGAACAACAAGAGCAACAAGAACAACAAGAACAACAAGAACAACAACAACAACAAGAACAACAAGAACAACAACATGAACAACAAGAACATCAACAACCAGTACAACAAGAACATCAAGAACAACAAGAACAACAAGAACAACAAGAACAACAAGAACAACAAGAACAACAAGAACAACAAGAGCAACAAGTACAACAAGAGCAACAAGAGCAACAAGAGCAACAAGAACAACAAGAACAACAAGTACAACAAGAACAACAAGAACAACAAGAACAACAAGAACAACAAGAACAACAAGAACGACAAGAACGACAAGAACGGGAAGAACAACAAGAACAACAACAACAAGAACGACAAAAACAACAACATGAACAACAAGAATAACAAGAACAACAACAACAAGAACCACTAGAACAACAACAACAAGAACAACAAGAGCAACAAGAACAACAAGAACAACAAGAACAACAAGAACAACAAGAACAACAACAACAACAACAACATGAACAACAAGAACATCAACAACCAGTACAACAAGAACAT
This sequence comes from Megalopta genalis, assembly GCF_051020955.1. NCBI lineage: Eukaryota > Metazoa > Arthropoda > Insecta > Hymenoptera > Halictidae > Megalopta > Megalopta genalis. The sequence continues at coordinate 947,394 of NW_027476098.1, forward strand.
CAAGAACAACAAGAACAACAAGAACAACAAGAACAACAAGAACAACAAGAACATCAAGAACAACACGAACAACAAGAACGACAAGAACAACAAGAACAACAAGAACAACAAGAACAACAAGAACAACAAGAACAACAAGAACAACAAGAACAACAAGAACAACAAGAACAACAGGAACAACAGGAACAACAGGAACAACAGGAACAACGAGAACAACAGGAACAACGAGAACAACGAGAACAACGAGAACAACGAGAACAACGAGAACAACGAGAACAACGAGAACAACGAGAACAACGAGAACAACGAGAACAACGAGAACAACGAGAACAACGAGTACAACGAGAACAACGAGAACAACAAGAACAACAAGAACGACAAGAACAACAAGAACAACAACAACATTAACGACAAGAACAACATCAACAAGGACAGCAAAAACAACAACAACATGAACAACAAGAACAACAAGAACAACAACAACAAGAACAACAAAAACAACAACAACATGAACAACAAGAACAACAAGAACAAGAACAACTAGAACAACAACAACCAGAACAACAAGAACAACAACAACAACAAAAACAGGAACAACAGCAACAACAAGAACAACAACAAGAACAACAAGAACAACAACAACAAGAACAACAAGAACAACAAGAACAACAAGAACGACAAGAACAACAACAGCATGAACAACAAGAACATCAACAACCAGAACAACAAGAACAACAAGAACAACAAGAACATCAAGATCAACAAGAACAACTGGAACAACAAGAACAACAAGAACAACAAGAACAACAAGAACAACAAGAACAACAAGAACAACAAGAACAACAAGAACAACAAGAACAACAAGAACAACAAGAACGACAAGAACGACAAGAACGACAAGAACAACAAGAACAACAACAACATTAACGACAAGAACAACATCAACAAGGACAGCAAAAACAACAACAACATGAACAACAAGAACAAGAAGAACAACAACAACAAGAACAACAAAAACAATAACAACATGAACAACAAGAACAACAAGAACAACAAGAACAACAAGAACAACAAGAACAACAAGAACAACAAGAACAACAAGAACAACAAGAACAACAAGAACAACAAGAACAACAAGAACAACAAGAACAACAAGAACAACAAGAACAACAAGAACAACAAGAACAACAAGAACAACAAGAACAACAAGAACAACAAGAACAACAAGAACGACAAGAACAACAAGAACAACAAGAACAACAAGAACGACAAGAACAACAAGAACAACAAGAGCAACAAGAACAACAAGAACAACAAGAACAACAAGAACAACAAGAACAACAAGAACAACAAGAACAACAAGAACAACAAGAACAACAAGAACAACAAGAACGACAAGAACGACAAGAACAACAAGAACAACAACAACAAGAACGACAAGAACAACATCAACAAGGACAACAAAAACAACAACAACATGAACAACAAGAACAACAACAACAAGAACGACAAGAACAACAACAACATGAACAACAAGAACAACAAGAACAACAAGAACAAGAACAACTAGAACAACAATAACAAGCACAACAACAACAACAAAAACAGGAACAACAACAACAACAAGAACAACAACAAGAACAACAAGTACAACAACAACAAGAACAACAAGAAGAACAACAAGAACAACAAGAACAACAAGAACAACAAGAACAACAAGAACAACAAGAACAACAAGAACAACAAGAACAACAAGAACAACAAGAACAACAAGAACAACAAGAACAACAAGAACAACAACAACATGAACAACAAGAACATCAACAACCAGAACAACCAGAACAACAAGAACAACAAGAACAACAAGAACAACAAGAACAACAAGAACAACAAGAACAACAAGAACAACAAGAACGACAAGAACGACAAGAACGACAAGAACGACAAGAACGACAAGAACAACAAGAACAACAAGAACAACAAGAACAACAAGAACAACAAGAACAACAAGAACAACAAGAACAACAAGAACAACAAGAACAACAAAAACAACAACAACATGAACAACAAGAACAACAAGAACAACAAGAACAACAAGAACAACAAGAACAACAAGAACAACAAGAACAACAAGAACAACAAGAACAACAAGAACAACAAGAACAACAAGAACAACAAGAACAACAAGAACAACAAGAACAACAAGAACAACAAGAACAACAAGAACAACAAGAACAACAAGAACAACAAGAACAACAAGAACAACAAGAACAACAAGAACAACAAGAACAACAAGAACAACAAGAACAACAAGAACAACAAGAACAACAAGAACGACAAGAACGACAAGAACGACAAGAACGACAAGAACAACAAGAACAACAAGAACAACAAGAACAACAAGAACAACAAGAACAACAAGAACAACAAGAACAACAAGAAGAACAAGAAGAACAAGAACAACAAGAACAACATGAACAACAAGAACAACAAGAACAACAAGAACAACAAGAACAACAAGAACAACAAGAACAACAAGAACAACAAGAACAACAAGAACAACAAGAACAACAAGAACAACAAGAACAACAAGAACAACAGGAACAACAAGAACAACAAGAACAACAAGAACAACAAGAACAACAAGAACAACAAGAACAACAAGAACAACAAGAACGACAAGAACGACAAGAACGGGAAGAACAACAAGAACAACAACAACAAGAACGACAAAAACAACAACATGAACAACAAGAATAACAAGAACAACAACAACAAGAACCACTAGAACAACAACAACAAGAACAACAAGAGCAACAAGAACAACAAGAACAACAAGAACAACAAGAACAACAAGAACAACAAGAACAACAAGAACAACAAGAACAACAACAACAACAACAACATGAACAACAAGAACATCAACAACCAGTACAACAAGAACATCAAGAACAACAAGAACAACAAGAACAACAAGAACAACAAGAGCAACAAGTACAACAAGAGCAACAAGAGCAACAAGAGCAACAAGAACAATAAGAACAACAAGATCAGCAACAACAACAAGATCAACAACAACAACAAGAACAACAAGAACAACAAGAACATCAAGAACATCAAGAACAACACGAACAACAAGAACGACAAGAACAACAAGAACAACAAGAACAACAAGAACAACAAGAACAACAAGAACAACAAGAACAACAAGAACAACAAGAACAACAAGAACAACAAGAACAACAGGAACAACAGGAACAACGAGAACAACGAGAACAACAAGAACAACGAGAACAACGAGAACAACGAGAACAACGAGAACAACGAGAACAACAAGAACAACAAGAACAACAAGAACAACAAGAACAACAAGAACAACAAGAACAACAAGATCAACAACAAAAAGAAGTACAACAAGAACATCAAGAACAACAAGAACAACAAGAACATCAAGAACATCAAGAACAACAAGAACAACAAGAACAACAAGAACAACAACAACAAGAACGACAAGAACGACAAAAACAACAACATGAACAACAAGAACAACAAGAACAACAAGAACAACAAGAACAACAAGAACAACAAGAACAACAAGAACAACAAGAACAACAACAACATGAACAACAAGAACAACAAGAACAACAAGAACAACAAGAACAACAACAACATGAACAACAAGAACAACAAGAACAACAAGAACAACAAGAACAACAAGAACAACAAGAACAACAAGAACAACAAGAACAACAAGAACAACAAGAACAACAAGAACAACAAGAACAACAAGAACAACAGGAACAACAGGAACAACAAGAACAACAAGAACAACAAGTACAACAAGAACAACAAGAACAACAAGTACAACAAGAACAACAAGAACAACAAGAACAACAAGAACGGGAAGAACAACAAGAACGACAAAAACAACAACATGAACAACAAGAATAACAAGAACAACAACAACAAGAACCACTAGAACAACAACAACAAGAACAACAAGAGCAACAAGAACAACAAGAACAACAAGAACAACAACAACAACAAGAACAACAAGAACAACAACAACATGAACAACAAGAACATCAACAACCAGTACAACAAGAACATCAAGAACAACAAGAACAACAAGAACAACAAGAACAACAAGAGCAACAAGTAAAACAAGAGCAACAAGAGCAACAAGAGCAACAAGAGCAACAAGAACAACAAGAACAACAAGTACAACAAGAACAACAAGAACAACAAGAACAACAAGAACAACAAGAACGACAAGAACGACAAGAACGGGAAGAACAACAAGAACAACAACAACAAGAACGACAAAAACAACAACATGAACAACAAGAATAACAAGAACAACAACAACAAGAACCACTAGAACAACAACAACAAGAACAACAAGAGCAACAAGAACAACAAGAACAACAAGAACAACAAGAACAACAAGAACAACAACAACAACAACAACATGAACAACAAGAACATCAACAACCAGTACAACAAGAACATCAAGAACAACAAGAACAACAAGAACAACAAGAACAACAAGAGCAACAAGTACAACAAGAGCAACAAGAGCAACAAGAGCAACAAGAAGAATAAGAACAACAAGATCAGCAACAACAACAAGATCAACAACAACAACAAGAACAACAAGAACAACAAGAACATCAAGAACATCAAGAACAACACGAACAACAAGAACGACAAGAACAACAAGAACAACAAGAACAACAAGAACAACAAGAACAACAAGAACAACAAGAACAACAAGAACAACAAGAACAACAGGAACAACAGGAACAACGAGAACAACGAGAACAACAAGAACAACGAGAACAACGAGAACAACGAGAACAACGAGAACAACAAGAACAACAAGAACAACAAGAACAACAAGAACATCAAGAACAACAAGAACAACAAGAACATCAAGAACATCAAGAACAACAAGAACAACAAGAACAACAAGAACGACAAGAACGACAAGAACGGCAAGAACAACAAGAACAACAACAACAAGAACGACAAGAACGACAAAAACAACAACATGAACAATAAGAACAACAAGAACAACAAGAACAACAAGAACAACAAGAACAACAAGAACAACAACAACAACAAGAGCAACAAGTTCAACAAGAGCAACAAGAGCAACAAGAGCAACAAGAGCAACAAGAACAATAAGAACAACAAGATCAACAAGAACAACAAGAACAACAAGAACAACAAGAACAACAAGAACAACAAGAACAACAAGAACAACAAGAACAACAAGAACAACAGGAACAACAGGAACAACAGGAACAACAGGAACAACAGGAACAACGAGAACAACGAGAACAACGAGAACAACGAGAACAACGAGAACAACAAGAACAAGAACAGCAAGGACAACAACAACAAGAACTACATGAACAACAACAACAACAACAACAAGAACAACAACAACAACAAAAACAGGAACAACATGAACAACAAGAACAACAACAACAAGAACCACTAGAACAACAGCAACAAGAACAACAAGTACGACAAGAACAACAAAAACAACAAGAACAACAAGAACAACAAGAACAACAAGAACAACAAGAACAACAAGAACAACAAGAACAACAAGAACAACAAGAACAACAAGAACAACAAGAACAACAAGAACAACAAGAACAACAAGAACAACAAGAACAACAAGAACAACAAGAACAACAAGAACAACAAGAACAACAAGAACAACAAGAACAACAAGAACAACAAGAACAACAAGAACAACAAGAACAACAAGAACAACAAGAACAACAAGACCAACAAGAACAACAAGAACAACAAGAACAACAAGAACAACAAGAACAACAAGAACAACAAGAACAACAAGAACAACAAGAACAACAAGAACAACAAGAACAACAAGAACAACAAGAACAACAAGAACAACAAGAACAACAAGAACAACAAGAACAACAAGAACAACAAGAACAACAAGAACAACAAGAACAACAAGAACAACAAGAACAACAAGAACAACAAGAACGACAAGAACGACAAGAACGACAAGAACAACAAGAACGACAAGAACGACAAGAACGACAAGAACAACAAGAACAACAAGAACAACAAGAACAACAAGAACTACAAGAACAACAAGAACAACAAGAACAACAAGAACAACAAGAACAACAAGAACAACAAGAACAACAAGAACAACAAGAACAACAAGAACAACAAGAACAACAAGAACAACAAGAACAACAAGAACAACAAGAACAACAAGAACAACAAGAACAACAAGAACAACAAGAACAACAAGAACAACAAGAACAACAAGAACAACAAGAACAACAAGAACAACAAGAACAACAAGAACAACAAGAACAACAAGAACAACAAGAACAACAAGAACAACAAGAACAACAGGAACAACAGGAACAACAGGAACAACAGGAACAACAGGAACAACGAGAACAACGAGAACAACGAGAACAACGAGAACAACGAGAACAACGAGAACAACGAGAACAACGAGAACAACGAGAACAACAGGAACAACGAGAACAACAGGAACAACGAGAACAACGAGAACAACGAGAACAACGAGAACAACGAGAACAACGAGAACAACGAGAACAACGAGAACAACGAGAACAACGAGAACAACGAGAACAACGAGAACAACGAGAACAACGAGAACAACGAGAACAACGAGTACAACGAGAACAACGAGAACAACGATAACAACAAGAACAACAAGAACGACAAGAACAACAAGAACAACGACAACATTAACGACAAGAACAACATCAACAAGGACAGCAAAAACAACAACAACATGAACAACAAGAACAACAAGAACAACAACAACAAGAACAACAAAAACAACAACAACATGAACAACAAGAACAACAAGAACAAGAACAACTAGAACAACAACGACCAGAACGACAAGAAAAACAACAACAACAAAAACAGGAACAACAACAACAACAAGAACAACAACAAGAACAACAAGAACAACAACAACAAGAACAACAAGAACAAGAAGAACAACAAGAACGACAAGAACAACAACAGCATGAACAACAAGAACATCAACAACCAGAACAACAAGAGCAACAAGAACAACAAGAACATCAAGATCAACAAGAACAACAAGAACAACAAGAACAACAAGAACAACAAGAACAACAAGAACAACAAGAACAACAAGAACGACAAGAACGACAAGAACGGCAAGAACAACAAGAACAACAACAACAAGAACGACAAGAACGACAAAAACAACAACATGAACAACAAGAACAACAAGAACAACAAGAACAACAAGAACAACAAGAACAACAAGAACAACAAGAACAACAACAACATGAACAACAAGAACATCAACAACCAGTACAACAAGAACATCAAGAACAATAAGAACAACAAGAACAACAAGAACAACAAGAACAACAAGAACAACAAGAACAACAAGAACAACAAGAACAACAAGAACAACAAGAACAACAAGAACAACAAGAACAACAAGAACAACAAGAACAACAAGAACAACAAGAACAACAAGAACAACAGGAACAACAGGAACAACAAGAACAACAAGAACAACAAGTACAACAAGAACAACAAGAACAACAAGTACAACAAGAACAACAAGAACAACAAGAACAACAAGAACGGGAAGAACAACAAGAACGACAAAAACAACAACATGAACAACAAGAATAACAAGAACAACAACAACAAGAACCACTAGAACAACAACAAGAACAACAAGAGCAACAAGAACAACAAGAACAACAAGAACAACAACAACAACAACAACAACAAGAACAACAACAACATGAACAACAAGAACATCAACCACCAGTACAACAAGAACATCAAGAACAACAAGAACAACAAGAACAACAAGAACAACAAGAGCAACAAGTACAACAAGAGCAACAAGAGCAACAAGAGCAACAAGAGCAACAAGAACAACAAGAACAACAAGTACAACAAGAACAACAAGAACAACAAGAACAACAAGAACAACAAGAACGACAAGAACGACAAGAACGGGAAGAACAACAAGAACAACAACAACAAGAACGACAAAAACAACAACATGAACAACAAGAATAACAAGAACAACAACAACAAGAACCACTAGAACAACAACAACAAGAACAACAAGAGCAACAAGAACGACAAGAACAACAAGAACAACAAGAACAACAAGAACAACAAGAACAACAAGAACAACAACAACAACAACAACATGAACAACAAGAACATCAACAACCAGTACAACAAGAACATCAAGAACAACAAGAACAACAAGAACAACAAGAACAACAAGAGCAACAAGTACAACAAGAGCAACAAGAGCAACAAGAGCAACAAGAACAATAAGAACAACAAGATCAGCAACAACAACAAGATCAACAACAACAACAAGAACAACAAGAACAACAAGAACAACAAGAACAACAAGAACAACAAGAACAACAAGAACGACAAGAACGACAAGAACGGGAAGAACAACAAGAACAACAACAACAAGAACGACAAAAACAACAACATGAACAACAAGAATAACAAGAACAACAACAACAAGAACCACTAGAACAACAACAACAAGAACAACAAGAGCAACAAGAACGACAAGAACAACAAGAACAACAAGAACAACAAGAACAACAAGAACAACAAGAACAACAACAACAACAACAACAACATGAACAACAAGAACATCAACAACCAGTACAACAAGAACATCAAGAACAACAAGAACAACAAGAACAACAAGAACAACAAGAGCAACAAGTACAACAAGAGCAACAAGAGCAACAAGAGCAACAAGAACAATAAGAACAACAAGATCAGCAACAACAACAAGATCAACAACAACAACAAGAACAACAAGAACAACAAGAACATCAAGAACATCAAGAACAACACGAACAACAAGAACGACAAGAACAACAAGAACAACAAGAACAACAAGAACAACAAGAACAACAAGAACAACAAGAACAACAAGAACAACAAGAACAACAGGAACAACAGGAACAACGAGAACAACGAGAACAACAAGAACAACGAGAACAACGAGAACAACGAGAACAACGAGAACAACAAGAACAACAAGAACAACAAGAACAACAAGAACAACAAGAACAACAAGAACAACAAGAACAACAAGATCAACAACAAAAAGAAGTACAACAAGAACATCAAGAACAACAAGAACAACAAGAACATCAAGAACATCAAGAACAACAAGAACAACAAGAACAACAAGAACGACAAGAACGACAAGAACGGCAAGAACAACAAGAACAACAACAACAAGAACGACAAGAACGACAAAAACAACAACATGAACAACAAGAACAACAAGAACAACAAGAACAACAAGAACAACAAGAACAACAAGAACAACAAGAACAACAAGAACAACAAGAACAACAACAACATGAACAACAAGAACATCAACAACCAGTACAACAAGAACATCAAGAACAATAAGAACAACAAGAACAACAAGAACAACAAGAACAACAAGAACAACAAGAACAACAAGAACAACAAGAGCAACAAGTACAACAAGAGCAACAAGAGCAACAAGAGCAACAAGAACAATAAGAACAACAAGATCAACAACAACAACAAGAACAACAAGATCAACAACAACAACAAGAACAACAAGAACAACAAGAACAACAAGAACAACAAGAACAACAAGAACAACAAGAACAACAAGAACAACAAGAACAACAAGAACAACAAGAACAACAAGAACAACAAGAACAACAAGAACAACAAGAACAACAAGAACAACAAGAACAACAAGAACAACAAGAACAACAAGAACAACAAGAACAACAAGAACAACAAGAACAACAAGAACAACAAGAACAACAAGAACAACAAGAACAACAAGAACAACAAGAACAACAAGAACAACAAGAACAACAAGAACAACAAGAACAACAAGAACAACAAGAACAACAAGAACAACAAGAACAACAAGAACAACAAGAACAACAAGAACAACAAGAACAACAAGAACAACAAGAACAACAAGAACAACAAGAACAACAAGAACAACAAGAACAACAAGAACAACAAGAACAACAAGAACAACAAGAACAACAAGAACAACAAGAACAACAAGAACAACAAGAACAACAAGAACAACAAGAACAACAAGAACAACAAGAACAACAAGAACAACAAGAACAACAAGAACAACAAGAACAACAAGAACAACAAGAACAACAAGAACAACAAGAACAACAAGAACAACAAGAACAACAAGAACAACAAGAACAACAAGAACAACAAGAACAACAGGAACAACGAGAACAACGAGAACAACGAGAACAACGAGAACAACGAGAACAACGAGAACAACGAGAACAACGAGAACAACGAGAACAACGAGAACAACAGGAACAACGAGAACAACAGGAACAACGAGAACAACGAGAACAACGAGAACAACGAGAACAACGAGAACAACGAGAACAACGAGAACAACGAGTACAACGAGAACAACGAGAACAACGATAACAACAAGAACAACAAGAACGACAAGAACAACAAGAACAACAACAACATTAACGACAAGAACAACATCAACAAGGACAGCAAAAACAACAACAACATGAACAACAAGAACAACAAGAACAACAACAACCAGAACAACAAAAACAACAACAACATGAACAACAAGAACAACAAGAACAAGAACAACTAGAACAACAACAACCAGAACAACAAGAACAACAACAACAACAAAAACAGGAACAACAACAACAACAAGAACAACAACAAGAACAACAAGAACAACAACAACAAGAACAACAAGAACAAGAAGAACAACAAGAACGACAAGAACAACAACAGCATGAACAACAAGAACATCAACAACCAGAACAACAAGAACAACAAGAACAACAAGAACATCAAGATCAACAAGAACAACAAGAACAACAAGAACAACAAGAACAACAAGAACAACAAGAACAACAAGAACAACAAGAACAACAAGAACAACAAGAACAACAAGAACAACAAGAACAACAAGAACAACAAGAACAACAAGAACAACAAGAACAACAAGAACAACAAGAACAACAAGAACAGCAAGAACAACAACAACAAGAATAACAAAAACAACAACATGAACAACAAGAACAACAAGAACCACTAGAACAACAACAACAAGAACAAGAACAACAAGAGCAACAAGAGCAACAAGAGCAACAAGAGCAACAAGAGCAACAAGAGCAACAAGAGCAACAAGAGCAACAAGAGCAACAAGAGCAACAAGAACAACAAGAACAACAAGAACAACAAGAACAACAAGAACAACAAGAACAACAAGAACAACAAGAACAACAAGAACGACAAGAACGACAAGAACAACAAGAACAACAACAACAAGAACGACAAGAACAACATCAACAAGGACAACAAAAACAACAACAACATGAACAACAAGAACAACAACAACAAGAACGACAAGAACAACAACAACATGAACAACAAGAACAACAAGAACAACAAGAACAAGAACAACTAGAACAACAATAACAAGCACAACAACAACAACAAAAACAGGAACAACAAGAACAACAAGAACAACAACAAGAACAACAAGTACAACAACAACAAGAACAACAAGAAGAACAACAAGAACAACAAGAACAACAAGAACAACAAGAACAACAGGAACAACGAGAACAACGAGAACAACAAGAACAACGAGAACAACGAGAACATCAAGATCAACAAGAACAACAAGAACAACAAGAACAACAAGAACAACAAGAACAACAAGAACAACAAGAACAACAAGAACAACAAGAACAACAAGAACAACAAGAACAACAAGAACAACAAGAACAACAAGAACAACAAGAACAACAAGAACAACAAGAACAGCAAGAACAACAACAACAAGAATAACAAAAACAACAACATGAACAACAAGAACAACAAGAACAACAACAACAAGAACCACTAGAACAACAACAACAAGAACAAGAACAACAAGAGCAACAAGAGCAACAAGAGCAACAAGAGCAACAAGAGCAACAAGAGCAACAAGAGCAACAAGAGCAACAAGAGCAACAAGAGCAACAAGAACAACAAGAACAACAAGAACAACAAGAACAACAAGAACAACAAGAACAACAAGAACAACAAGAACAACAAGAACAACAAGAACAACAGGAACAACAGGAACAACAGGAACAACAGGAACAACAGGAACAACAGGAACAACAGGAACAACAGGAACAACGAGAACAACAGGAACAACGAGAACAACGAGAACAACGAGAACAACGAGAACAACGAGAACAACGAGAACAACGAGAACAACGAGAACAACGAGAACAACGAGAACAACGAGAACAACGAGAACAACGAGAACAACGAGAACAACGAGAACAACGAGAACAACGAGAACAACGAGAACAACGAGAACAACGAGAACAACGAGAACAACGAGAACAACGAGAACAACGAGAACAACGAGAACAACGAGAACAACGAGAACAACGAGAACAACGAGAACAACGAGAACAACGAGAACAACGAGAACAACGAGAACAACGAGAACAACGAGAACAACGAGAACAACGAGAACAACGAGTACAACGAGAACAACGAGAACAACGATAACAACAAGAACAACAAGAACGACAAGAACAACAAGAACAACAACAACATTAACGACAAGAACAACATCAACAAGGACAGCAAAAACAACAACAACATGAACAACAAGAACAACAAGAACAACAACAACAAGAACAACAAAAACAACAACAACATGAACAACAAGAACAACAAGAACAAGAACAACTAGAACAACAACAACCAGAACAACAAGAACAACAACAACAACAAAAACAGGAACAACAACAACAACAAGAACAACAACAAGAACAACAAGAACAACAACAACAAGAACAACAACAACATGAACAACAAGAACATCAACAACCAGAACAACCAGAACAACAAGAACAACAAGAACAACAAGATCAACAAGAACAACAAGAACAACAAGAACAACAAGAACAACAAGAACAACAAGAACAACAAGAACAACAAGAACAACAAGAACAACAAGAACAACAAGAACAACAAGAACAACAAGAACAACAAGAACAACAAGAACAACAAGAACAGCAAGAACAACAACAACAAGAATAACAAAAACAACAACATGAACAACAAGAACAACAAGAACAACAACAACAAGAACCACTAGAACAACAACAACAAGAACAAGAACAACAAGAGCAACAAGAGCAACAAGAGCAACAAGAGCAACAAGAGCAACAAGAGCAACAAGAGCAACAAGAGCAACAAGAGCAACAAGAACAACAAGAACAACAAGAACAACAAGAACAACAAGAACAACAAGAACAACAAGAACAACAAGAACAACAAGAACAACAAGAACGACAAGAACGACAAGAACAACAAGAACAACAACAACAAGAACGACAAGAACAACATCAACAAGGACAACAAAAACAACAACAACATGAACAACAAGAACAACAACAACAAGAACGACAAGAACAACAACATGAACAACAAGAACAACAATAACAAGCACAACAACAACAACAAAAACAGGAACAACAACAACAACAAGAACAACAACAAGAACAACAAGTACAACAACAAGAAGAACAACAAGAAGAACAACAAGAACAACAAGAACAACAAGAACAACAAGAACAACAAGAACAACAAGAACAACAAGAACAACAAGAACAACAAGAACAACAAGAACAACAAGAACAACAAGAACAACAAGAACAACAACAACATGAACAACAAGAACATCAACAACCAGAACAACCAGAACAACAAGAACAACAAGAACAACAAGAACAACAAGAACAACAAGAACAACAAGAACAACAAGAACATCAAGAACAACAAGAACAACAAGAACAACAAGAACAACAAGAACAACAAGAACAACAAGAACAACAGGAACAACAAGAACAACAAGAACAACAAGTACAACAAGAACAACAAGAACAACAAGTACAACAAGAACAACAAGAACAACAAGAACGGGAAGAACAACAAGAACGACAAAAACAACAACATGAACAACAAGAATAACAAGAACAACAACAACAAGAACCACTAGAACAACATCAACAAGAACAACAAGAGCAACAAGAACAACAAGAACAACAAGAACAACAACAACAACAAGAACAACAAGAACAACAACATGAACAACAAGAACATCAACAACCAGTACAACAAGAACATCAAGAACAACAAGAACAACAAGAACAACAAGAACAACAAGAACAACAAGAACAACAAGAACAACAAGAGCAACAAGTACAACAAGAGCAACAAGAGCAACAAGAGCAACAAGAACAACAAGAACAACAAGTACAACAAGAACAACAAGAACAACAAGAACAACAAGAACAACAAGAACAACAAGAACGACAAGAACGACAAGAACGGGAAGAACAACAAGAACAACAACAACAAGAACGACAAAAACAACAACATGAACAACAAGAATAACAAGAACAACAACAACAAGAACCACTAGAACAACAACAACAAGAACAACAAGAGCAACAAGAACAACAAGAACAACAAGAACAACAAGAACAACAAGAACAACAACAACAACAACAACATGAACAACAAGAACATCAACAACCAGTACAACAAGAACATCAAGAACAACAAGAACAACAAGAACAACAAGAACAACAAGAACAACAAGAACATCAAGAACAACACGAACAACAAGAACGACAAGAACAACAAGAACAACAAGAACAACAAGAACAACAAGAACAACAAGAACAACAAGAACAACAAGAACAACAAGAACAACAAGAACAACAGGAACAACAGGAACAACAGGAACAACAGGAACAACGAGAACAACAGGAACAACGAGAACAACGAGAACAACGAGAACAACGAGAACAACGAGAACAACGAGAACAACGAGAACAACGAGAACAACGAGAACAACGAGAACAACGAGAACAACGAGAACAACGAGAACAACGAGAACAACGAGAACAACGAGAACAACGAGAACAACGAGAACAACGAGAACAACGAGAACAACGAGAACAACGAGAACAACGAGAACAACGAGAACAACGAGAACAACGAGAACAACGAGAACAACGAGAACAACGAGAACAACGAGAACAACGAGAACAACGAGAACAACGAGAACAACGAGAACAACGAGAACAACGAGTACAACGAGAACAACGAGAACAACAAGAACAACAAGAACGACAAGAACAACAAGAACAACAACAACATTAACGACAAGAACAACATCAACAAGGACAGCAAAAACAACAACAACATGAACAACAAGAACAACAAGAACAACAACAACAAGAACAACAAAAACAACAACAACATGAACAACAAGAACAACAAGAACAAGAACAACAAGAACAACAACAACCAGAACAACAAGAACAACAACAACAACAAAAACAGGAACAACAGCAACAACAAGAACAACAACAAGAACAACAAGAACAACAACAACAAGAACAACAAGAACAACAAGAACAACAAGAACGACAAGAACAACAACAGCATGAACAACAAGAACATCAACAACCAGAACAACAAGAACAACAAGAACAACAAGAACATCAAGATCAACAAGAACAACTGGAACAACAAGAACAACAAGAACAACAAGAACAACAAGAACAACAAGAACAACAAGAACAACAAGAACAACAAGAACAACAAGAACAACAAGAACAACAAGAACGACAAGAACGACAAGAACGACAAGAACAACAAGAACAACAACAACATTAACGACAAGAACAACATCAACAAGGACAGCAAAAACAACAACAACATGAACAACAAGAACAAGAAGAACAACAACAACAAGAACAACAAAAACAATAACAACATGAACAACAAGAACAACAAGAACAACAAGAACAACAAGAACAACAAGAACAACAAGAACAACAAGAACAACAAGAACAACAAGAACAACAAGAACAACAAGAACAACAAGAACAACAAGAACAACAAGAACAACAAGAACAACAAGAACAACAAGAACAACAAGAACAACAAGAACAACAAGAACAACAAGAACAACAAGAACAACAAGAACAACAAGAACGACAAGAACAACAAGAACAACAAGAACAACAAGAACGACAAGAACAACAAGAACAACAAGAGCAACAAGAACAACAAGAACAACAAGAACAACAAGAACAACAAGAACAACAAGAACAACAAGAACAACAAGAACAACAAGAACAACAAGAACAACAAGAACGACAAGAACGACAAGAACAACAAGAACAACAACAACAAGAACGACAAGAACAACATCAACAAGGACAACAAAAACAACAACAACATGAACAACAAGAACAACAACAACAAGAACGACAAGAACAACAACAACATGAACAACAAGAACAACAAGAACAACAAGAACAAGAACAACTAGAACAACAATAACAAGCACAACAACAACAACAAAAACAGGAACAACAACAACAACAAGAACAACAACAAGAACAACAAGTACAACAACAACAAGAACAACAAGAAGAACAACAAGAACAACAAGAACAACAAGAACAACAAGAACAACAAGAACAACAAGAACAACAAGAACAACAAGAACAACAAGAACAACAAGAACAACAAGAACAACAAGAACAACAAGAACAACAAGAACAACAACAACATGAACAAGAAGAACATCAACAACCAGAACAACCAGAACAACAAGAACAACAAGAACAACAAGAACAACAAGAACAACAAGAACAACAAGAACAACAAGAACAACAAGAACGACAAGAACGACAAGAACGACAAGAACGACAAGAACGACAAGAACAACAAGAACAACAAGAACAACAAGAACAACAAGAACAACAAGAACAACAAGAACAACAAGAACAACAAGAACAACAAGAACAACAAGAACAACAAGAACAACAAGAACAACAAGAACAACAAGAACAACAAGAACAACAAGAACAACATGAACAACAAGAACAACAAGAACAACAAGAACAACAAGAACAACAAGAACAACAAGAACAACAAGAACAACGAGAACAACGAGAACAACGAGAACAACGAGAACAACGAGAACAACGAGAACAACGAGAACAACGAGAACAACGAGAACAACGAGAACAACGAGAACAACGAGAACAACGAGAACAACGAGAACAACGAGAACAACGAGAACAACGAGAACAACGAGAACAACGAGAACAACGAGAACAACGAGAACAACGAGAACAACGAGAACAACGAGAACAACGAGAACAACGAGAACAACGAGAACAACGAGAACAACGAGAACAACGAGAACAACGAGAACAACGAGAACAACGAGAACAACGAGTACAACGAGAACAACGAGAACAACAAGAACAACAAGAACGACAAGAACAACAAGAACAACAACAACATTAACGACAAGAACAACATCAACAAGGACAGCAAAAACAACAACAACATGAACAACAAGAACAACAAGAACAACAACAACAAGAACAACAAAAACAA